>NC_058340.1:50274846-50577876 GCF_905475395.1 Chrysoperla carnea | reverse complement strand
AAAGTATACATTATTGATATATATTGTGCCTAAACTCTGAAAGTGAAAATATTCTGAAGTTTTGGTATTCATGGCTACTAGACTTTGAAGTTCCACAAGATAAATGTTTTAGGTTTAGGAAAATGTTCTAATTTTGATAACAATTTTCTAAGAAAATTCCGAAATTGGAAACTAGTTTTTTTGCATCTGCAACCTACATTACAAACTTTACTGTAGTTTTAGATTTTACAAAATATTTTGTTCATGTAAACTCCATTATTTTCTTCGAAAAGTATAATTTCGAAAAGTAAAGTATAGTATATTTTACAAACAATTTTATTCCGTTTCATTTTCTTAAATATAAATCCTCAAAGTTCAAATTTAAAATATTTTTTGGGATTGGTTCAGGATAAATCAAAATAAAAGTCTTCGCTAATGTGCAGATTTCTTTCCATTTCTTTCGACGTTTTGATTTTTTAAGTACTTTAAAAATTTACGGTACACTTTTTACTAAAAATGTAAGATTTTTCAATTATTAGACGTAAAATACTCCGAATTTCAATCGCTAATAACTCGGAAAGTATTCACTTTTCGAAATATAAATATAAATATATTAGAACTCGTTTTTATATCGATTTTCATTGTCATTTTCGGCACAAATTTTTCCACCTCCGAGAAGGGGTCACTCCTACCCCCTGGACAAGATCGCACAAATTTTTGTTTTTAACTTCTTTAAGTAATCTTTAAACAATGCGGTCACACAGTTTACCTTACCTCTGTTACCAGTAGTTTTTTAAAAACTATTACTGATATCAATTTTTTATTACGTTGTTTATACTTAGGGTCCAAAGTGAACCCAATAAAAAAAAACACCGCAGGAGCTGCGTCAGTTAAGTGAATTCCCTCAGCACAAAAAAATTCATTGTTTAAAAAATCGAATATTTTTGAATTTATTGTTTTTTAAGAATTTTTATTACGAAAACTGAGCGCCTAGAGAAAAAAATCACAAGAGTACTTTTTTACTTTAAACTGATCAAAAATGCTATTTTTTACTTTTAAAAAATTCAATATTTTTACTTTGCGCTTTGTAGTAACGACTAAGTGTCGTATGTCCCCGACTTCCTTCGTAGCACGCGGCTTAATGAGATTTCTCAGATGTGTGTACCCGTAACTTAAGAAATATGAATATTGTAATAGTAAATATGTGCGCTGGGATCCAAATGGAGTCCACGATAACAGTTAAAGGTTAAAAATCCTTTATACCAATTTTCATGTTATTCTGTGTTTAATTTCATGTACCACTAATACTATTATTAACTATTATCAATACTAAGCTACACAATCTCTGCTCGTTCACTTTTAACAGTATACATTTCAATAAAATCGCTAGACTATCGTTGTCCTCACTATACTAGTAAGATGGTTTGGTTATATACAAAAGAATCAATACGTTCGTTATACGAACGAATAAAGTGAAAACTAACGTATCATCAATAAATAAGAAAAAGAGAATTTACTTGACGTGAGGTTGGTGTTAATTAATTTTATAGACCTTTATAGTCTTTTGAATTACATGATAAAATCTAACCGTGTATTTTTTAAGTCATGCTTTCCCTGAAAATATAGACTTATACACTGTATGAAAGGTCACCGGGGTGGGCTCGGATTGTTAATTTGGTAGATCGATGTTATAAAACGGAGGTTGATTGCAGCAATAGGGGATAGTCCTGATGTCGAATTGGCCGTATTTCCCATAAAAATGTAAGACTAGACTTGATAGCATGACAAAATTTGAAGGTGAAATTAAAATTAATTAAAAAATGCAGAAATTATAAGCAATCAAAGATTGCATTCAAAGGTTGTCCATCTCGTTTTTGCAAAAAAACTTTTATATGAAATCTCTATGGCTAAACCTACTTATGACGCCACTAGCGGGTATTTTCCTCTTTGTTTAGTTAGGAATATAAACATATATATCTTGCATACTAGTAAAGATTAAAAAAAAAAGTTTTTCTATTCGTGAAGTGCGAATTCTTCATCTTAAGTGACAAAAAGAATTTAGTCCGGAAATTCGGAAATTTATTTCGATGTTTTTTCGATGAATTCAACAACTGTACAACCTCCACAATTTGTGCTAGAGGGTTGTAAATGGTATTAAGGCTGGGTAAGTGTCAGAAAGCTGCCTATTGGGGGGCCCAAACTTTCAGCCTCCGCCCCCTTCTTTATGCCGAGATTCTATGTTCTGCTTCGTTTTCATGGTTTGAACTTCAGTACAACATAGCCAAAATTGAGCTAGAGGGTTTAAAATCGGTATGTATAGTCTATGTCATTTAAAACGCTCGAATTAAAACATTCTAAGTGTTACTATTATAACATAACATATGATGAGTACGCTTAGAATGTTTTAACTGTTGCAATTTTTATGGAATCAAGTATAGGTTGAATCAGTAACAATAATGTGCGTTTCGGATGTGTCAATTTTCCAGTCCCTCTTTTTTATGTTGACATATTATGTTTTTGACTACCTTTAAACATCTGGATAGACTCTTTAAATTGAGGTGGAGACTTGAGGTCGGTAAGCAAATTGAGTTAGTGTTAAACATGTTCTTTTTGGGGGTGTCATTTTGCTAGCTTTCCTTACCACTCTTTTATGTAGATTCTGCATGTTTTCAAATGCATGTTTTAATAAGAAATCTATAATGAGGGGGGAATATGATTTAAGTGATGGAACTCTACTGCTCGCGAGTTTTTTTTATCTAGCCAAATATATTTAGTTAAGTGGGCACATAAATAATTAGAAATTCTCTGAGTGTTAATAAGTGTTACCTTTTCTATCATTGTATGCTTTAATTGTGTACCTTGTAAATGATTTTCTTGATTTTAACTTCTAGTAAAAGTTAGCGTTAAGTATCTGTCTAGTGGAGTTGTAAAAGTCTTCACAAAGTTTACTAAGAATTTATTTTTAAGTATAATACCTCTTAGAATTTAGTTTATTCTAGCAATTAGAAATATATCAAAAATGGTCTATTTAAGGAAACTTCCACCGAGGTAGTGGTGTATTTAATTTTGCACGGAAAGTGCTGTAGTTTAGAGCAACAGACTTTTAAGAGCGGTAACTATTTTTGAAATCATGGGGAATTATTTAAAATTCAGAACTATAAAAGCTTAGCCTTTTACTTTTAATCAGAAATATGAAGGATAGTCCAGCCATAGGGAAATAATTCAAGAAACAGTTGTTAAGTTGGAAGTGAAATCTTAAAATATCATCGAATTAGACTTTGACCTGTTGACCATAAACAAGGTAACTTCGTAACGGATAAGAGATAAAATAACTATATTATTCGAGAGCAATTCCTTAAAAAATTGAAACATAAAATCCGATTTTTGTAATAATATTAATTTTTTTAAATTTTATTTTAAACTATATCCAATATACAATTAAATTCTATGATGTGGGTGGAGTCGATTACTTCGTTCTTATCCAAGCGACGACAGTATGATCTATTTACCGTTGCATTAATTATAATTGCTCACACTGCCGCTGCCTGGATTCGAACCAGCAATCTTCCAGTCAGTAGCCAAACGTTTAAAGATGATTGTGCCTTTACACGCTAAGCCACTGAGCCGTTTTTGATTTTCTGTAAGGAAGAACTTTCTTATTTGAAAAAGCTTTAAAACTTATAGACGAGCTTTATAACTAGGAAGCAAAGATCAACAGCTGTAAATAGAAATTATTTTTTTTGTAAAGTAATTTATATTTTTTACTCTAAGGGGCTTCAGGAACAACCTGTATATAAATAGTATTTTATATGCGATACTTAATCTATGATATTAATTTTGTTTTCTGTAAATTAAATCAGTGGTATTATTTATAGTCTGGTTGAGAAAATGATCATGTCTTTACAATTTTCTAGTTTTTTTATCTTGTTTTTTTTTACCCACAATATTCAATAAACATTTGGTATTGGTTGAGAGTAAAACGAACGAACTTTTTAAGTTTTTATATGTACTTATATATTATTATTTTTATGATGACGTTATTATTTTGGACTTAATGTACTGTGGAAACACGAACTGGAATTGACGTGACAGTATACCAATAGTGTTAGATATAGAGAAGAATTCATCATCAATATTATACGTATGGATACGACTGACTATACGAGTGAGTGTACGCCACTCATAATCATAGTTGTAGCTACGTTCTGGAAATGTTTTTATAGCTGTCAATCACATTGATTTATTTGATGCTGGCAGTTCCATTATCTAGGAGTATGCATCATCATATAATACATATATAAACATACGTATCTACTAGGGTGTCAGAAAAGACCGAAGGTGTTCGAATTATCTGGGTAGAAACGGCTATTGATTTCTTATCAGTCCACAGGATAGGAGGCTTCATTTTTTCATAAGTGATTAACAATAGGTTGATAATTTATCTACGGTTTCGTTATGGCCGTGGTTTTTGCGAAGCTTCGACAAATTTCTCCTTTTATGTATCAAGATAATAATTAACTAAAAAATAGAAAAGAGAAGTTATTCGACCCCTTACAAAAAAAAATTTCCGTCTTGTTTGTGAACGGTCGAAGCATTTCTCTTTTATTATTTATTACTAGATGATTCGGTATATTTCGTTTCACCTACAATTTATATGAACTCTTGATAAGCCACTATTATTTTTTTTTACCCGCAGCTCCAAGTCATTTTTCACTAATATTTTGAAATTATTACGAACATATCAAAAGAGGAATTATTCGAATCGGTCAACCCGTTTTTGAGCTTTAGCCAGAAGACCGAACAGCTGTATTTTTATAGAAAATTTCATTATCTTGTTATTAAAGTTATAAAAAATAGGTAATTAATCAATCAACTTTGAAGTTCTGACCCAATTAAATTTAAAAAGAGAGAAAACCTCTCATTTTTCATAATTTTTTCAAACAAAAAATATATAAGGTTCTTATCAACGAAGTCATTGTACGAAGTGTCTCCAAATCAGTAATCATTTGAACTTACTGCCAGTAAATATTTTTATGGTAGGTAAATCTTGTATGGCGACAATATTCGTTCTTTCAAAAAATCAATTTACTTGGCTGTATTTTCTTTGCTTTTTGTACTTCTGGAACTATGTTTTTTGAAATAGTTTTTCGTATTTTCGCTAAACTTACTTTTATTAATCCTCCGTTACATTACGGACTCGCGATTTTATTGTCTTAAATTATTTATTAGGTATTCTTCCCTACACCAACACCAATACATAATACTTTTGCAAATTTCGTTAGTAACCTGCTTTCCTAATTTTAAGCTGTCAGTTATTTTCAGTTTAAAAATCGATATAACCAAGACTCTTGGAAGTACAAAAACATAAGAAATCACTGTTTCAAACTTAAGATATGTCGGAAGCCCTTTACTCGTTGTAAATAAAAAAGTTATTGTTTTCTAAGTTTTCGATATTTTGAACTGAAATTTTTACGGGACTACGGGAATATTGGAACACCTTCAGTTTTTTTGGGACACCCTAAAATTTACATACACACATGTATATACATACGTATATACGTTTCATTTCAATCATACAGTTTCATTATAATAGGCATTCGCACATGCAGCTTGGGAAAGCGTATCCATTGTATCGTCTATTCACAATATATATGATAAGATATACAACGAAAATAGTTTTTATAGTAAGAATCCCACCAAAAAACACAAATTTAAAGAAAGCACAAGTTCACGTTATATTCTAAAACAATTCGTTGTAGTTGTTTCTTGAGACTTAAAATAGAAACTTTAAGTCTCAAGTTTGAAGAAGAAATTGTGGTAAAGAACCCAACAATATCAAATGTACCTTGTAAAGCGATGACAAAGAGACTGTTTAAAGCTTTAATAGCTCCCTCTAAAACATAGTCGTTCTGATTTTCGGCAAATGGAAAATTTTGCTAGACAGATTACGGGTAGTAAGATATTTAAGTTTCTGAAAATTAACTGACATTATTATACCATGTATATATGAAATATACATAGTATATTAAGTTTAGCCCCAAGTTTGTAACGCTTAAAAATATTAATGCTACGAAAAAAATGTTGGTATAGGTATTCATAGAATCTTCTAATTAGTCCACTTTTGGTTGTCCGTACGTCTGTCAACTTGATAACTTAAAAACGAAAAAAGATATCAAGCTCCGTAAGTGAGCAACATAGGTCAATTGGGTCTTGGGTCAGTAGGACCCATATTGTAAACCGTTAGAGATAGAACAAAAGTTTAAACGTAAAAAATGTGCCTTATCAAAAAGTAAACAAGTTTTGTTTGAAAAATTTGTTCGTAAACATCACTGTTTACCCGTGACAGCGAAAATTATGCGCAAATTGTATAGTATGTATTATATGGGAATATCAGTTATATATGTGTGACATGTAGGTATATGTAATGTGACAGGATAATCAACACAGCCTATACATGGTATTTTAACAATTAACTCAGTCAATTGTTTGTTTTCGCTTGTTTTTCCATACAAAACGAAAAGATCAACTCTTTAAAATTAGAACTGAAGGTCTACATTGCGAGGACGTTCAGCTCGTTACAATTTCGGGGGCAATAGAAACGCTTGTCTCGGAGGTACAGAGCTGTAGCCTTTAGAATCACTTTTCTAAACAGATAAAGTCTAACGAATTACAAAATCAGGCGCTAGAACTATGGAGATATTTGATTGCTATCTCAATCACTTTTTCCATAAGACAGGTGCAAGATCTTTTAATGCAATGGCAAAGAGACATTTATTGCTTTTATATGTTTTAATATGTACTGGCTTATACTGAATTGAATCCCATTTGGTATCTTAAACAAAAACAGGAGAATTTTTTCCAAGAAAAAAATTAATCATAGTCCAAGAATTATGAAAACTGATTTAGATTCGTAATTAGCAGAATCTTATAAAATTAAGGGAAAAAACTTTTGAAATTTAAAATAGCTTAGTGACTTTTGGTTCACTTGTGTAAATTGAGAATAGAAGATAGAATGTGTGAAACTGTTTTAGAATTTTGATGAGTGGCTAAGTGAATCAGTCAGTTAGTTGATGACATGTATGTACATCATCTTTCCATTGTATCGTCTTATATGGTTTTAGACCATGCATTGGCTCTATTAATTCTTGAGGAAGGAGAACTAAGATTAGGTGGACATGATTCTAGGTAACATACTCATTTCGAGTAAAAACTCACATAAATGTTATTCATTCATGTATGCTCTACCCGAACTTGAACTAACGCACGCCTTTTTTAATTTTTTTTAAACTAGTGATTGGGTAATATAGAGACCATATTAAGATTGTCATAAATACATTTGGTTGGATTTATACTTTAGTCTATATATTTACATGCATATTGAATATTAATTACGAATTAGTATTGCAGGCAGATATAAGCATATTTCAACTAGGCACATTTGAAATAACTAGTGGCTAAAAAGCAAAAGTTAGATGCCGCATCAAAGTTCCAAAAAGTCAAGATAAACCTGAAAGTCAGGAGTGATTGAATTTAATCAAATTATTACTGAATACTATACGATATTTTTAATGTTTTGAATTCAATCTCAGTATATTGAATTTTTTGGATTTTTTGCGTTCTTAAAAATTATAATCAATTTTCAAATAATCAATTTTAATATTCTTCAAATAGAAGCCTCTCACTATTGTCACTATTGAAATTGAATAATCTTGCAACTTGGATATAAAAAATCCACAAATTTTTATTATCATTAATATTATAAACTAAACTATTTTTAGTTGATATCGGGAGTCAAGAGGAAATTCACGATTTGAGAGTGTTTCAGCTAAATCTGAAAACCCTAGCCAAAGTCAAAAGAGTATAATTTAAGTATACTAAATTCTATAAGTAATTATAATGCGTAAAATTACTTGTTTACTTTAAAAAATTGGATAATTTTTAAAATAATTAAAAAATAAATAGTAAATATCTATGTTGTGACTGACACTAATTTAGTAATGGTTTAAAAATTTAGTGTTTATTAAGCTTTTTTGTAGTAACGTTTGCAATTATGATTACAATAATGTTTTGTGTTCTTGAAAATAAAACGTGGAAGGACTTTGTTTCTTTTACCGGAAAATGTTAATAATTTTTGTTGTAACAACATACTAGGCAATATTTTGATCGATGTTTGTCTTCAAAAAATTCAAAATTCAATTTGACAAAATATCTGTTCTGATATTTTAAATCGCATTATTTATTATTTTACATCGAACAAATTTAAGAAAATATTGCTGAATATAGGTAAATTATTTAAATATTTTTAAAGGTTTTTAACTGTACTTAAAAACATCTTCTTTATCTATATATATAAAACACAAAATTGACTGATCGATCAACGCACTGCTGAAACGACTGGGTTTAGAATCATGAAATTTTGTGTTTTATATATATAGATAAAGAAGATGTTTTTAAGTACAGTTAAAAACCTTTAAAAATATTTAAATAATTTACCTATATTCAGCAATATTTTCTTAAATTTGTTCGATGTAAAATAATAAATAATGCGATTTAAAATATCAACAGATATTTTGTCAAATTGAATTTTGAATTTTTTGAAGAAAGCTTGCGAAAGGTCTGAAAATTTGAGCATTTTGTTTCGTTAACGATTTTCTTTTATCTTATACCTTTTATACCTATTGCAGTTAATGTACAATTTTAGAAACACGAAAATCAAAAAATTGGCTCCTAGAAATAATAGAATTTCTGAAGGGTTTCCTTACTACACCTTTTTTTTTACCAAGTCTCCACTTTTTATCTCATCCATCTTCCAGTTGTAATATATAAAATAGAAAAGAAAACTTCGAAAAAGGAAATTCCAAGCTTAACGCGTTTGAACTCGTAATGATTCATAGGGCTATGAATTTTAAAAATTGACCAAATTTGGGTGAACTCTGATTTTTCAAACTAGATTTTTTAGTTTCTTTTCAAGCCTTAGTCAAGGTTAATAAATCCAGCCTTGACATTTAATAAAGCCTTGGTTAGCTGATTTTTCCCCAAAATTTGCATTAATTTTTCTATTTAGAATTTTTTTCCTCTATTGTCAGAATATAATTCCTGCATTACTTTAATTTTAGAATATAAAGATGTCTTCTATTATCGAATAAAATAGTGTTTTTATTAACAATGATTCCACTCTATAAAGTTATTTGCGCCCTGTTTTAAATAAAACCGATAAACGTACAAACAAATGGGAAAATCGACAAAAAAAGAAATTAGTAATTTATCAGAATAAATAAAATTTCTTACTCAATTAACTCAACCTGTACTTTACAAATATGATTTACGTCATAAAAATATCGCATTTGTATAGAGAGTAAAATTCAGTATTATAAAGAATTTAAATCACAATCACACACTAAGATATAAATTTTGTATGAAAAGTCATGTTAAAATCGTTCTTTAGAATATTTTTTTTATACACAATACTTTTTAACCTTAGCATTATAATGTATATAAACTCAGTGGAATGTGATGGCAATAAATTCAAAAGATTTAACAGGAAATGTCTAAATATTAACACACAATCTATTGTTATATTTAGAATGGAATTCATCTGGAAAAATCAGATGGTGTACCATTTTAAAACAGGAGTACAGTACAATTTTTGATACATATTTGTATATAAACATTATATTTTTTAACTATCATATCTTTACTTCTCATATTTAAAATAGATGCATGTTACTCAGAGATTCATCGTGTTGAATTCATTCTAATCAACAAAAGATATTATTTTTTAAATTTCTATGCCACAGGTTTTAAGGTATCTAAGAAAAATTTAGATCATTGTTTATTAAAACTCGAATATAATTTTTCGAATATAATTTTTATCACAGTAAAATTAAACAACTTATATTTATACAGAGATATTTGTTAAGATACTGAAATATTTTTGGAAAGTGGAAACTTGTTTAGACGCGTTTGGCACTTTTGGATTGAAAAAAAAGTACTGAACTCGAATGAGCGTCTCGGAGCGTCGGTCAAAAATCAACGCTAAACATTCAATGGCTTCAACCTGGTGGATAAGTACTATCGCTTCTGGACTGTAGTTCGAAAAACCTGCGTTAAATTTAAAAATTTTTATTATGAATTGAATTAATTTAAAAAATACATTTAAAAAAAACACAGTTATTCCAAAATTTTCCACTTCTGTCGGCAGTCCCCTGACTGACTAGCATTCTTTGTTTTGTTACTATACTAGAAAAAATGTAGCCTGGGAAGCTAATAACGATTTATGATACGATAATATAATATCGTCGATACAATTTTATATTTTGTTAACCATTCTCCGATTGACGTTAAAAGTAAATACCACCCCTTGATATAACTTCAGTTTTCTCTCCTACTGCAGGAAAACAAAGTAGCTTTTGTCTTGTAGCTTGTATCGCTCTCAATAAATGGTAGGTTTTTGGTTTAGATTAATATAAACTACAGAAATAAGTGTAAATGGTGGACCAGTTTATTGTTTCTGGTTCTTATCATAAGCTTTCAAACTAAATTGTTAAATATTATTAAAATTGGTTTAGTTGTTTTGTGTGTTGTTCGAATAAACCGGAAGGTAAAAGTTTTATAAGATATATGTTTCATTTAAAAAATGATTTTCGCTAGAAATAGGCAGCTCTAGAAAATCTTTTAATAGTTTCTACTATATTTTAATAGCACCTGTCATTGGAATACACATTGATTAAATTTCACGGCACTGATCTGCGTTCTTTGTTTTAGACAAGAAAAAGTTTTGGTATACACTTCACTACAAACAACAAAGACCTATGAGAGTCAGATATCAGAATTTCATTGTACTTTGATTTTCTCCAAGACAAGTACGTGAAAGGAAAGCTTCATACGAGCGAGTGGGGCATCATTTGAAAAGGAATTGTCAAAAGAATTGAATTTGCTTATATATGAAAGTATCATTGTACTACGTTCAATTGGATTACGTCATATGTTATACAACTTCTCAAAGACCGTATACCCAATCAATAAAATACAAATTATAATATTATGATATTTTATTGTACTTTCCTTAAGGCCTTGTTAATATTTGTGTCAGTTAGTCAATTTACTTTTCTAAATAAACTCATGCAATGTATTTTAGGGTGGGCACGAAAAAGCAAAGTGCAAGTGTAAGTGTGAATGATAAAATAATTTACCTGGTTCAATTTTTTTATGTTCGGTTGTACAATTTATTTTGTGAAAATATTCAAATTTATGATGTGCAATATTTTAAATTACTTTATCACAAAACAACAAGAAGTGAAAACGATGTGAAAATGTTATATCAAACTTTTATTAGTGACGGGAACATTGGAAGAAAAAATGAATTCATTTTCTTTTCTTGAATCAGGCAAAATATTTTAATATTTTGTCAATCACTTTTTACTTAAAAAAATTTTAATTAAAAAAATTATAAAGCAGTTGAATGCGTTGATATTTAATTAAAACGTAAATGCTCAACGATTCAACGTTGTATATAAAATCCTTAACATTTATGTATTTGATTAGCTGCAAATATTTGAAAATGACACTATATATTGATTATGAACAAACAGCAGCTCCGATAACATATTTATTAAGAATATGAAACCTTTGCCGAGCTATCAGCGCCCGTGGCAGGATTTCTAGTGCTTATCTGGGCGGGATCTAGTCATTGGTCGTTGTGTACTTTGTACTGTACATCAGGCTGTCTAAGTGACTAAAAACAATTGAAATTGTACAATTGATTGAAACAAAAGACAAAAATTGAAAACAAAAGACACCCGCAGATGCGCAGTAGAATGTAGGCAACGACCAACTCGCTCAGTCTGGTGCCTTTTTTCCAGCTACCCTATCCACTTTAGTTTTTCGTCCTTATATATATTCTCTTGAGCAGCTCTATCTAAGTTATCTAGTTAGTTAAGCTCAGCATATTCTTTAAAGCAGTTGTTCCAGTCAAACCATCCAGCTGAATACTTCTAAAACCAAGTGTTGTGAGGACAAATTACTCAAAAAAAGTGGTTCTGTGTAGAAAAGATATCATCTGATTTTGACTTCATCCTTAACTTTTGCATGTATAAGAATCTATGTTCAAATACCTCCTGGTAAGAGTTTTTTGGTACAAGTCTCTTTCATTAAATCTATACTTGAGTTGATTTACGAAGGCCAATTTTTTGAACTTTAAAAATTGTTTTCGAGCCTAATAGTACAATCTAATTGATTCGAATTTATATTTTTGCTAAGTTATTTTAAATCATAATTAAAAGATCCAACCACTTAAATTAAACTGTGTGCTTTATAACGTACCTACTTTGTTTTTTTAAATGTTGCCCTCGGTAAAATAACTCACGTATAGTAATGGACATCAAGTCGAAAAAAAGCTATTTTATTATTTTTATCATTCACACATAGACTTGCACTTTTCTTTTTTCTTGAAAACATTAGCAGTCATCAAATCTCTCAGAATTCAATGGATAAAAATGTAAATCATACATTTGAAATATGAAGCTTACCTTCAGAATAAGCAATAATGACAAATTGGTATACCATTGCCTATATATCACATCGAACATTCAAGACTCACGATTCGTATTTATTTCTAAGCGTTTTTTTTTAAAATAAAATAGATTAAGTTGTCCATGATTAATCATTTTAAAAATAGGACTTGAAAAAACAAGGGGTGCTAATATGTTTATTTAATCCTCAAACATACATGTTCGAATTTACATATTAAAAATTTATTGAAAATTTGTTTGTATTAGGTATTTATAATAGCGAGGGGATTGTTGCATAAAGATGTGTTGACTTAATTTTTTCACAGGGTGATTTAATAGGTATGAATTCAGTGTAAGCTTTTAGAAATTTTTTCAATAAGTTCAAAATTTTAGTATACACAGTGTGTCGCATTTATACACCCTCATATTTTCGTTATATATAGGAATATCGATTTGAAATTATACACAGTCATACAAGGTGGTGGATCGCATTTTTTAAGATACTTGGCCGAAATCAGAACTTTAAACTCAGCCAACTACAAATTGATAAATAGCCGATTCTTAATATATATTCTTGCCAAGCGTCAGAGATGGTTAGATATATCGAAAAAAATTAGAAAATTTTTTTATACCTATATATTTTTATATACCTTTGTTATGTTTATTCACATACCTAAGAAAACTTACGTAAATGACAATATTATTTTAACAAACTATGTAAGTCTAAAATCAATTACCTACACATCACTGAATAATGAATATAAACAAATAAATTATATTTGAATCATTCAACCAGAACCATTGCTTGTATTAGACACCAATTTATCTAATGCTTCTTAGCTAATAGTGAATAAGCGATAATTATTATATAAATAGATGCATAAACAGATTAGAGAAATTTACCACTAAAATAATTTAAACACAAGAATATCAGAATGTACACGGGATTTAATAAATATAACCTTTAATTATATCCTAAATCATCAGGATTACTTACTATAGCTTTATACGTATTAAAGAAATTAATACGACTATAAGTCTAAATTATTTAATTAGGTACCTCCAGCTAAAATAATTTAATTTACATGCTATTATTGAAGGGTGAATTGGAAGTTTCTTGGGAAAATTTAGATTTTAATGAAATACTTATTTCTACAAGCCTCCCAAGCCGTTTAAAAAAATTAAGTTTCATCGTTTTGTTTAAAAGTTTTGGTTGCTTTTATTTAAAAATTTCAAATTTCTAAATTTTTTATAGATACAAATTTTTATTGATTAAGTTATTTGACTCGTTTCTGAAAGCCATTTCAAATTATTAGAGGGGATTGAAAGACTGAGAATAAATTAGGAAGATGCAATATATACCTACTGCGCATGAAATTTTCTTATACGAAACTTTGTTGTGTAGTATAATAATAATAATAATAATAATAATAATAATAATTTTTAATTATTTTCTTTATTTTAAAAAAAAACCAACAAATAATAGTATTAGATGTAAATAACCCATTAAACACGGTACGTGCAATATGAGGCATGCTATACATGCTTTTGATGTCAGTAAATAAACAAACAGTCAATGAAAATCTACGATACATTTTTATATACAACCGCATTTTAGTAATTTTAATACAAGGCAAGCTTTAAAATTGTGATGTAATCGCGTATTTAAGAACAGAAAGAAATTTCATCGGAATTAGTTGAGCCGTTTTTTAATGGTAACAAAAAACTGGAAAAAAGTGAATAAACAGAATCTGAAAAGTGGATAAAACATATTATTTGTCTATGGAGATATTGATCGTTCCAGCATTAGCTGCAGTACATGTTCGAAGAATAATCTATGAAGGCTAACAATACCTTTTTTTTAATGTTTTTCCCCCTCTGGGGAGTTAGTCGTGTGGAATACAGGGGTCGGACTCACACGACTTCAGTACCACACCGTCTATGTACTGCCACTTTATTTATATTTAGTTTTTGTCTAAAAATATTAAGTTTTTTGCCTCTCACATTTCTTTTAAACTGAGCAGGGTGAATCACTATTGAATTATACAAGGGCTTAGGAAAATTGCATCGAGGAATATTCTCTAATAACTTTAAGAATAACTGAATACAAAAATTGATTAAGCACCTTGAAAACTATTATAAAAAAATTTATACTGGAATGCATATAACGGCAACACACCCCATGATTTAGGTATAACAACAAATTTCGTAAGGCACATTTTCTAGGTATTTAAAACTAAAATGTTATGATAATTAAGATGTGAAATATGCTCGTTATAAAAATAAATTTTAATTCCAATTTTTCAGTTTAAAAAATAATCAAAATATGAGATGTGTAGCTAGAACAAGTATATGTATTAAATCCTTTTTTTGACAAATTAAAAGTTTGAACTGCAGTATGAAAAATATTTGTCAAAACATATGGACATAAATTGTGATTTTTTATTTAAAAATTGAAATCAAATCATATGTGGGTACTTGAAATAAAAATGTATGTTTGATTGACAAGCGGATTTCACAATAAATTTATTGTGTTCGACTATGATGATAGAATAGTGTGCACTTTGTTGTCAATATACAGAATGTTCGATTTACATCTAGGCATATAGATATCACGAGTATGACAGAATACACCCATTAAGCAATGCATCTAAGTGAGAGGTATTATATTCATGTGTTGAAGCTTCGATATGCGTCGAGATAGTTGTAAGACGCTTGGAGAGTGGGAGTTTCTTAGTTGAATAGAAGAACTACAATAGATAAGCCACGATACAAGTCACTTTTGCAATTTCATATAACACCTATAATACCTCTTACTTAGATGCATTGCTTAACGCATGTACTCTGTCTTACTCGTGATATTTATATGCCAAGATGTAAATCGAACATTCTGTATATACGTTAAGAAATACATGGCGTTTATACTACAATGTTGGTATGGTATAGAGACAGATATATACAGTATCTATGTTAGTATTATTACTTATACAGTATTGAGTAGGGTTATCCACTAAAAGTATTGTGGGTAACGCCAAACAGTATGGGCATGACGCTCATGCTGCATTGACTCGTCCGCCTTAACTATTGCTAAAGTTACTATTTCCTCAATACAGCTTACAAAGTATGGCGCTCTCATCATTTATTAAAATTATTTATTCTGCTTATTTATTTTTGAGTAATGTAACAATAGTATAAATATTGATAAATATTGACACTACTGATACTAACGTCACTTAATTGTTTTGCTTTCCTGGAACCCCTCTACTAACACTTAAACTTTATGGTATGGTATTAAAGTTCAAATTGACTTTTAATTATTATTACGAATCTTCTGTATGAGAATATAGAAAAGTGTTGTTTTTACACTTTTTCGGCCAATTTTTTAAATTTTTCTCTCCGTAAGAACCATCCTCGTATTTCAAGGAATATTATAAAAAAAGAATTAGCGAATCGGTTCAGCTGCTCTCGAGAACACATTCAGCGATTCATTTTTATATGATAGTATATTATTAAAACTATAGGTAAATTAAAGTTCAACAAATTTAAATTAATATCTACACGTACTGAATGAGGCGCACAGTTCAAAAAGAACTGATGATTTAACTCCGACTAAAAACCGAGATTTAGATTGAAAGCATTATCAAAGCCTGTAAATATTCCTCTTGTGTGTTCAATAGAAAACGCTAAACAGTATCAGCAACCCGAAATTTAAAAAAATCTAAAATTTTTAACTATTGTTACTTAGTTTTACGATGTAGTATATGATATACGAATTTGTGTGTATACTATCAACAGAGATGTTGTTAATCCTACGAACCGATCATACAGGTAAAAATTTGATAGGTGCTCGTTGAGATGTTACAAATAACAGTGTATGTTAAAGAAGATCCTTATAAATCGCGTATATTTTATAACTCAAACCACTAGCTTCATCTTTTTTTTTGAATTGTTAAAAATATTTTCCATCCGTTAAAAGCTATCAACTGAATATTGGAAATAGAACGAAGGGTGGTTTATTTATATTTTAATATTTATGCGAAGAGTTTAGTTCATATGCAAAGTGACGTCACTTTTGGGGTACGGTAGCTTTAGATACTAAAATACTAAATGATATACGTTCCATGAGCTTTGATTTGAAGAAAAGATATACGTTCAAAGAAAATTAAGTTAATTTGTTAATTAAGAAAAGATTATTATGTATATTCTTCCATAAATGTTTGTTATTATTAAATTTTACATTATAAACCCTATTAAGTACTTTTATTAAAATAATAAAGAAAATTATTTATTTTCAACATATAAGATACAGTCTCATGTGTGTCTGGTTTCGATCTGGAATCGCATTATTAACATTCTTTGTGGTTATTTCTCCAAGCTTGAGATTGATGGATACTCGATGTTATGATATTCTAACCGGGAAGACATTATCGAATAAGAAATGGAAAAATTATTTTGTCCAACATTCAATTGAACGGATTCGATTTATTTGTTTTATATTGATTGATCTTCTTACAAGAATTACAAAAAAAAACTATGTTATTTATTTCAAGTTTTGTGCGCAGTCAAAGATTTGTTGGGCAAAAATATTTTGTCCGGCAAAAATACTACACCGATGAGCTTTCCTCGGAACGAATATTCTGCATTCAAACATTTTTGTTTTTCAATACAAACATAGATTATTTTTACTGAATTGTTAAATAATTATTAATGTTGTCAAGTGGTCATAGTGACCGACAAATTTTCTGCTGCTTTCGACAAAACCATAGAATAAAGTTTGGTAGACTCGCCAAAAAGAAACCAGCCACTCGCGATGTTTGAAGCTTATATTGATCATTTAACAATAAAATAACTAATACAAAAATCAAAAACCAGACTTCAATAAAAAAAATCTGAAAAAAAAAGAAGCGACTTCAACAGTCAGTCGGAATTTTTGTTTTATTTTCGACTTTTTAGTGCCTCAGTAGTAGAAAAACTCGCATATTATACTATATTAAAATCTTTAAGCCTAAGTTAATTAAAATACATAACTTATATAAATTTTTGCAATCTCCTTTAAATTTCCTTTATTTTGATACCCTACTCGATAGGTTTTGTTTTGTTTTTTCAAACAACTATCTAAGACTTCCTAACACTTCAGTTCTTGAGACAAATATAATGAAACCTTAAAGGTTGAAATTTATTGAGCCGTTTGGAAGGTACGAGAACGAATGAAACAAATTTGCAATACATACATACATACAAGAAACACGCGAAAAACATAACCACTCATTGAAAGTCGAGTAAAAAAGGGTGGTATCCCGTATACTATTAGTCTTTTAAAATCTAAAAGAAGGAGATATACGAAATATCAATTCCATCGATCGGATATCATATTGTGGCGGTAAAATCATGGTCGTAATATCTAAAATACTAATAGGTACATTTTCTTTCGACAAAAATATAGACTGTATAAAATAAATTCAGTTAAATTATGTTTAAAATAAAAATTTTAAAATGCTCTTTTCTTTCTTTTTTTTTTTTTTTAAATGATCATATACTTTGCATACACAATATAAGCTACCTTTGTGTAAATACGTAAGTACAATATAAGTTAAGGGTACCTCTTATTAGTTTAAATCAAATGAATACAAATATAACTTGTAATACAAGTTGTTGTACAAGAGTAATATAGAATATAAGGAAAATGTAATATAATTTTGCCATTGTAATGTAAAATTTAATCGTGATTAATGGAACAGGGAATAGGTGGTGGAAGGTGATTTGTTTCGTTCTGTCCTACTTGTAAGGCAGGTATAAAAAATATATTTTCATTTTTTATTAACTTTCTACTAGAAAGTCATTACTTTTAACTCGAAAAATGAAATACATAATCTAATGATGTTTTAATGCTTTGAGATTATTCACAATCAGACATTAATATTTAAAAAAGGTATATTTGTGTGTGTGTGTATGTGTGTTTGTATGTGTATGTATATGTCGTTAATTAACTTTTGTTGCACTCTATCTAAAATATTTCAATTATTTTTAAGTTTATATTTATGGGAAAGTCATTTGAAATTACGGAGAGAAAGGAAAATAAAGTTTTGAGTTTTTTGACAAACATAAGTTAATTTTTACCGTTTATTAAAACGATTGTGGAGGGAGGAAAAAATATTAAATTAAATTACTAAAAAAAAGCAAAAAAAAAAAACACAAGTGAAAAAAAAATTGATTGACTTAATGGTTTAAATACCATGTATAGGCAGGGTTGATTACGTAACCGTTTGTTTTTTAGCCAGACATACATAGAAGTCACACATACATGACTGATATTCCCATATAATACATACTATATAATTTGCGCCCTCACGGGTAAACAGATACGAACAAATGTTTGAAACAAAAATTGTTTATTTTTATAAGGAATATTTTTTACATTAAAACTTTTGTTCTATCTCTAACGGTTTACAAGATAGGCAATACGCACTCAAGACCCAATTGACCTATTTGGCTCATTGACGAATTCGGCTTCACTTTTTTCGTGATATCAGACAGACAGGAAATCGAAAATAGATTAATAAGGTGATTTTATGAACACCTTTTTTTATAAGGAACACTTAAACTTTTTTTCTATCTCTAACGGCTTACAATATGGGTCCTACGGACCCAAGGCCAAATTGACCATTATTTACAAACTTGATCTCACTTTATACGCACGGGTACGCTATAAAAATTTCAGCATGATATCTATTTTCAGTAATCTTATTGAGAGATAGATAAGCTAAAATGGACTAATTCGCTGGTTTTAGGACACTTATACGAAAATTTTGTTCGTACCATCAATATTTTTAAGCCTTACAAACTTTGGACTAAACTTAGTATATCTTGATATAATTTCATATTTACATGGTATAAAAACAAAAATACTTTTAAATACATTTTTTGGCTCCGGGGAAAAACCTAACTGCATAGAACTACATAGAATAGGTGTAGGTCAAAGTAAATTTTAATAATATTGAAAAGATGATATTTGAAATCGTTATTTCATTTTCTCGAGGATTTGTCTTAAAAAGTGTCCGAAAATTTTTGTATTGCGCCACAAGATAAATGTTTGAACTAATTTTTAAACTTATCTTTTTGCCTCAAAAAATTTTCTCCTGAAAAGGGAAATTTCCACCTATCAAAACTTCCCGAGGGGAAAAAGTGAAATATTTCAATAAATAAGTTATTGCCATATAGTGTACTTTGACCACGAAACAATGCTTTCTTGATGTTATGATTTATGTCTCCTAATACACTATGTCGAGGGCACATTAGTTTCCGGTCTGGACTTATAGGCCATATACACCACCGCTGGTTTTTTGTATGTGAATATATTATTCTCTACGAAAAATTGATGAATTCAATTATGTACCCAAAAAAAGTCGAACAAAATTGTGTATACATTTGTTTAAGTGTATGATAATAAATTTGTTTTCCGTAGATTATCATTGTAACATATTTTTAAATTACGTGAGAAACGAGGTCAAAATGCTAAAATATAACTAAGTGAGGTAAGAAAAGAAAAAAAAAACTAAAAAACATATTTTCTTATTCTCAAGTGAGTTTTATTCTTCGATTTCTTCATAAGATCCGCTGTATATGTCATTTTGTTAGAACTGCTTCCTCCATGCCTTTTATTTCTTAAAAAAACTATCGACCTCTTAAATTTTGTTGAACTTTATTTAAATATTTAAATTGAACAAAACAATATTTAAATTGATTTTTGTCTTACAAAATTATTGAAATGAAAATTGTTGTGTCGGTAAAAATATAATTTACTTCAGATATTTCGATGTCAGTCGATAAAAATGTGTTTATTAAATGTGTCTAGTAACAACGTCAAAGTTGCTAACGAATGCTTTCTAAGATTATTGTAACTAAATTCCGTATCACGCGTTTGGCGGAGGAAAGATTTAAAAAAAAAAGCCCGACATCGGCTGACTCTCTTTCTATAGTTTGTAATCTTAAGGTACCCCATGCGAAAGCCCGTCATTTTAAAATCCATCTATGTCATTAGATTTATAAAATAAATTTATTTTATTTTATTAAATTAAAAATACATAAATTATACCGAAAGTGACCTACCTCCTACCAAGTGTCCCACGACACCTCTAGCTCTTTTTCTATAGTTTTTGTTTATAAAGTTTAAAAATCTATATAGCTTGAACATAAAACTGTTAAATAGCAAATAATTCCCAGTTTTGGGGCAAGACTTAAGCTAAGATTTAAAGCTCCGGTCTTGATCTTGCAGCAACTTTTGCAACGGATTTGATTTTTACTGAATCATAAATGGTGACTTATTGGTGAGTAATTAAGAAATCATTCTTTTGACTAATTGAGTAAATTTTGACTTTTAATTTTAATGGGCCTTGAACTCTATTATGGCGAACAAAATACTAGTTTTCCAAAAAATAGGTGATAAATATAATACATGGGAAAAAAATTTGAAATGAGAAAAAACCTTTATTATGATACAAATCAAAGCTTATTCTGAAAGCATTCTGGCACAACTTTTTCTACAAACTAAGCAAGCAATCAGTACTAAATTTCTGGAAATTTAGAAATATTCTGATAGCTACTACTTTGAAATTTTAACATAAGAGTATCTCATTACTAAAAATCAAAATTTATTTGTAAAAAACTAATAACATTTGCTTGTAGTAACTACTTTTGTAATTAAAGTTCCCATTTATAAATGAAACTTCGTTGGAATGAATCAACCGTATTAAACATTATTGAAAGTCAATAAGTAAATTCATTCTGTGCGTACATAATAAGAACATACGTTATGAAATGTTGTCAGTTATTCTTCATCAAATTTCTATAAGCCTCTAGAGTTAATAAATTAGAATTCGATACAGGAATATAAGAGATACATCGAAAAAAGTATTATTCGCAATTACTCACAAGAGGGTTCGATTTGAGTATAAAAAAATATTGGTATTTTGATGGTGGTATGAATATCTGAAGCTAATAAAATAAAAACATTTTAAATAAGGTACCTATGTAGTTATTCAGGTTATCGTTAGGGTATTGAAAAAGTTGAAATGATGTTCATTTTGAAATGGTAATCCCTTGATGGAGAATCGGCCCTATTTGCCAATTTGTAGTAGGCTGAGTTTAAAGTACGGCTAAGTATCTTAAACAATGTGACCCACGACTCTGTATGACTGTGCAAAATTATGAGGGGCCTCCATCTTAAATCCGACACACTGTATGTAAATTTTGATTCTAGGTACTACACCTTCTTCACAGACGATTTTAGTTTCATTTTACTTCCAATAAAACAATTAATGATGATGCCTTCCTTACAACACTATAAATCTTAATGAAATGTGAATGTATTAGTAAAACATAAGGTGATCATTTTACTCACAGAGGATCCTTTGATATCACTCAGACCTGCTGTATCAAATGTTTGAAATAGAAGTACTCACGTGCAAAGAATTTTTATTTAACATCCAATTGTTTAAAAAATAAAAGAACTATTCCAAAACAAATAATTCTCCTGAATAACAAACAATAATCCAAATATTTCTTAGAGTTCCCCTAAGTAAAATGAAATAAAAAATATTAGACTACTTAAAAGTCAATCAAATTATTACGATTATATAATGTAGTTTCAATTATTGCTATTTTTGGAGTCGGTGTCAGTCAAGTAAACAACTGTGATAGTTTGCTAAATAAACTTGGCTGACACCGACTCCAAAAATAGAAATAATTGAAACTATATTGAAGTCGGTTTTTTTTTATTAAATTTTTTTTTTTATTGTTAGCGAATCTGAAATACACTAACTTATATTTCACAACAAAAAGAATCATCGAAATCGGTTGGCGTGATATTGAGTTATTCGTATATTTGTCGCGCACATACTTAATGCATATTTAAGACTTATATGGTTTTCTCAAAGATGCCATTGTCAGAACTGGACCAAATTGAAATGGGACCACACGGGAAGCACCAGCTTTCAAATCATCAAAACCAGTTCACCCAGTCGAAAGTTCTGAGGTAACAACAATTAAAAAAAATACAGTCGAATTGATAACCTCCTCCTTTTTTGTTTGAAGTCGGTTTAAAAACCGTTTTAAACCTTTCCCTTTTAAATTGTGTAAAATAATAGTCTGGCAAGCAGATGAGTGTTTATTACTTAAAACTTAATTGGTTTTCGAATCGGTTAAATGCAAGAAAGTTCAGTAGCCCTGAAGTTATTCTAAAAAGTAGAGACTTATGGAAAGAAAGTTTATATAATCAGTTCTAATAAAATTGATAATTAACGTAGCTTAAATAGTAAAGATGGCATTACAATTTTGAATTCATATTTTGGGTTTAAAACAATATCTTTCTATCGGGAAGTAATAAATACAAAAAATTGGAATTTATTACATTATATTGAATTTACTTGACGTATGATAATAATATATTTTTTCCTTTGAAGTCCTACTCTCTTTGTCCATTCGTCAATATAGATTATGTTGAATGTTACCTGCGTCACATTTCATCAAATAATAAGCAACATGCTGTGGTTTGAATTTGTCAATCAATAAGTCAAAATAAAAATTTTATGAAATACAGAGTACAACAAAAGGTAAACGCGAGAAGAAATAATTCTGCTATTAAACTATTCTTAAAAACTTGTTACTCGAAGCTTAATTTATCAAACTTAAATATACAGGATTGTTTACGTTATACGACCCGGAACATTATGGTTAAATGGCTCAATTTTCAATACAATTTAGAATTATTTTCGTAATATTCAAGATGGTCGGAAAAGCGGAATGTATCAAAGTTGAATTTTTTTAAATGATACATTCTGTTTATTATTTCATTTTCAGGTTCTACGATCAAAATAAAGGTGTTTTTCATCCAGATCTACATTGCTAAAACTTCACGGTTTTTGAAATATTCTGTATTCTCTGAAATTATAGTAGCAATTTTAACGTATCAAAGCTTATATCAGTTTTTTAACTAAATTTAACTTGAAGTCTATTAATCGATTGAGTTTCTACTCGCAAGAAAGAATTATTTAATTACGTACACAGACATGTTATCCCAAAATTTTGACTAAAGTATTACAAGTTTTAAACGATAATAACTTGTTTAACTTAAATATAACACAAGGTTTATGTTCACAGCAAATGTAAATTGTAACTGTTAACTATCTAATACCACCAATTTTCCTATAGCTAACTGTGTACGTATTCATGAAAAACGCACATTTTTGGAATCGGGCTGATTTTTTCAGATTTAATATTCATAAAGTTATGACTAAGGTATTTGAAGTTTTAAACGGTGATAGAGCCTCATAGGCTATGCATTTTACAGCTATTTTCGTTATATATAGAGAGTCCAAAATACTAAACGAAGAAATGGTGCAATTTCCAACCAAAAAATTGTTGGTTCAATTTAGATAAACTAAAAGTGTTCGGTATGAAAAAGCCACCAAAAAAAATTCTAGTGACAGGAAAAAAATGTGCAAATTCCGTAAAGACTGTTCTATTTTAATAATTCTAACGGTTATTTCTATTATAATATTTCACCGGAGATAGGTAAGTTTTAAAGTTTTTTGCTTCTTAATTCCTTATACCACTCACCAAAAAACTTGTAAATGTTATTTTGTAAAAAGTTTTTCCTGTAGAAGAATATTTAAGTAACTTATAAATAGGTAGTAGAAAATAGCACTAAAAGAATTTTTTTAATAAATGTAACAAGTTGAACTGAAAGGATTATTTATTTGTTGTTGCATATTTTAAAAAGCAATTAAATTCAAATGCAAAATAATGAGAATAGCATTTTTAAGCTTAGCTGTATTTAATTATCATGACAGATTCACTGATTTTTTAAATGGAAATTCAAAACTGAACAATGTCGTTCATTTTGTTCGTATTGCATTTCTTAAAGCTTAACTTTGAGTCACTCCTTGGACAGAAAATCGAGTATGAAAATGCCTGAACTTATGAAAATGCAAATTAAATGCCTTCATTCATTCGGATAAGTAAGATACTTTACTTATCCCTATATATTATAAATTTGAATGTTTTTTTATTTGTTTATTACTCTTTCACGCAAAAACTAGCGAATGGATTTGAAGGAAACTGCTCATAAAAAATAGCTCATACATCAGAATAACACATGAGCTGTAACTTATAAAGATATATTAAAAAAAGGAAAACTAAAACAGTTAAATTTATTCTGACATTTTACTACAGTAGAAGAGTCAGCCCACTCCTGGCGCAAAAGAATGGTACACTTTTCAAAAAAGGGCAAACCTAGGTGAATGTTGGAAACCTCGGTTGAATGCGAAGTTGGAGGGGATAGATGACGTCATTGACCAATAGTAAATCAAGATGGCGTTGGGAGGTGTGGTGGGGCGTGGCTGACAGAGCGTTAGTGTGTTTCTTGGCGGAAGTGGGGCTTAAAGTGGTGGGCGCGGTTTTGGAAGTGGGGGTTAAAGGGGGCGGGAATTGGACGTTAGATGAGATAATCGAGCCCACTTTCAACCCCAAAGTATGGTACACTTTTCCAAAAAGGGCAAACCTAGGTGAATGTTGGAAACCTCGGCATTGACCAATAGTAAATCAAGATGGCGTCGGGAGGTGTGGTGTTGGGGAATAATGGCTGCCTAAGCATTGATGACGTCATTGGCTTTGACCAATAGTAGCACTGTAAAAATCAAGATGGCGTCGGGAGGTGTGGTTGAATTGGTGGGGAGGAATGGCTGCCTAAGCATAAACGGGAAATTACCAGGTGACGTCATTGGCTTTGACCAATAGTGGTGCTTGACGGGGAGTGAACGGGGGGCGGGACGTTGACATTAGTCAGCAATTTTCAAGAATATGTTAATTTGACCTTGAAAAATATTGTAATTTGACACTTTAAATATACATGATAAAATTCAAGATACGTGACCGGATGTTAATATTTTTTTATGATTAAGCAATGTAATATGACACTTGAAATTTACATAATAAAAATACATGTTCAAACTTGTTTGAATGGACTTTGATCTTAAAATAATTTTACACGTGTCAGCAATTTTCAAGAATATGTTAAATTGACCTTGAAAAATATGATATCATCATCTTGTAACAAGTTCAAACTTGTTTGAAATAATTTTACATGTGTCAAAACACGTGACCGGATATTAATATTTTTTTATGATTAAGCAATGTAATATGACACTTGAAATTTACATAATAAAAATACATGTTCAAACTTGTTTGAATGGACTTTGATCTTAAAATAATTTTACACGTGTCAGCTATTCTCAAGAATATGTTGAAATAGATTTGACCTTGAAAAATATGATATCATCATCCTGTTACAAGTTCAAACTTGTTTGAATAAAAATACATGTTCAAACTTGTTTGAACATGTTTAAACTTGTTTGAATCGTATTAGATCTTAAAATAATTTTACACGTGTTATGAGATTAGAATAAAGGTTTTATTTAATAAAAATCTTATAAATATTTTTTTTTTATTTATTAATGATTAAAATTTACATTTTAAAAAAAATTTACAGAAAAAAATTATTATTATGAATCTGAAAAAACACACAAAGTATTGGTGACACTACAGTTCAATAAATTCATCAAATCCATTCCTATAACGACCTGCATTCATAGAGAAATTTTTCATTATTACAACAAATCCATTTGGTGAACTCCAACAATGTCGACATAAATCATGAAATTTTTGAAAATTCATATCAGAGCCAACATGATCGTAGAATATGTGTTTTAGATTCATTTCGTCCGTTTTGAATAACACCAAGCAATTAACATTGTCCCTTATGTTATGCTTTGGAACACGTGCGTAGCTCTGACATAGATAGAAACAATCAATTTTTCGATGACGGCCCATACTAAAGTATTCTCTAATTCTCTGTTGTGAATGACAGCTCACATCATCAAAAATGAAAAGACTTTTTTCTCGAGCTTCATTCGGACTAAGAATTTCACTAGTATCACTAAATGGAAAATATCCAACCCCTTCCACTAATTTTAAAGTCTCTTCTAGTAATTGATATTTCGGTTGGTAAAGAGATTTACTGTACACATAAATGTTTTCAAAGCGTAAACCGTTTTCATCATAAATTAAATTCAACATAACATTGGTTTTACCACAACCACTAGGGCCACATATTATTGTTCGTAGTGAATCTGAAAATAGAGGACCATGATATGTTTGTGTGTCTGTATTTTCTGGTATTAAATTTTCAACACTCAGAGCGGGTTGTTGTTTATGAAAACGCATTTTTAATGTAACTAAGACTAAAATTTCAATACAACCCATTTTATAAACATTTAAATATATGTGAACTTAATTGTTTAAATCATTTAGTAGTATGTCACATCAGAAGCAACAACACAAAGGAAGAGGTATTGTTAACACACTTATAAATAAATTACCGTTTGAGTTACACATACCAACTTATCAATATTGTGGACCTGGAACTAAGCTGGCAGAACGATTAGCGCGTGGTGATAAACCAAAAAACGCATTGGATCAGGCTTGTATGGTACATGATATAGCATATTCAAAAAGTAAAGACTTAAAGGAGCGTCATCTAGCAGATAAACAATTAGCTGAAACCGCTTGGAAACGTGCCAAAGCATCTGATTCAACAATTGGTGAAAAAGCATCCGCTTTATTCGTTACAAGCGCCATGAAGGCAAAAACTTCACTTGGTATGGGATTAAAAAAGAAAAAGATGAAAAAGACAAAGAAAACTATAAACTTTACAGCATCAGTGCGAAAGGCACGAAATGCATTGAAAAAATCACAACCAACGGACTTAAAAGCAGCAGTAAAAATAGCAAAAGCAGCCGTGCGAGGTCAACGTATTAAAGCACCCACACGTGTAATACCAGTTCCAAAGTCTGGTGGTATACTTCCATTAATTCCAATATTCGCAGGACTCTCTGCTTTAGGTGCTTTGGCTGGCGGAGCGTCGGGTATTGCTAAAGCTGTTACAAATTATAAAAGTGCTCGTGATCAACTTAATGAGAGTCAAAGACACAACAAAACAATGGAAGCTATAGCAATGGGTAAAGGCTTGTATTTAAGACCGTACAACAAAGGCATGGGATTATATTTAGCAAAAAACTAATTGAAACGCTACCACGTAGAGCACTTTACGATACGGAGCTACGTGCGTATGCTAAACAATTTAAAATTCCGTATTTTCGTGGTGTTTTTATGCGTGACACCCTACCCAAAAGACCATATAAATATGAAACAGGAATTATCAACCATGATGTATCCAAAAATAGTGGTACACACTGGACGGCATATAAAAAGTACAATCGAAGTGTCATCTATTATGATAGTTTTGGAAATTTGAGACCGCCAGTGGAAGTCATTAAATATTTTAACGGATGTGACATTCAATATAATTTTGATAGGCAACAACAGTTTAATACTCCGATTTGTGGACATCTATGTATACAATTTTTATTAAATAAATAAACCAGCAAGTCTTGTATTCACTTCATTCAAAATCAAGATGTCATACATGCTTACTTTTACAGGGAATAGCTCTTTTTTAACAACAGACTATTCTCCACCAATTGAATTAGATAAAAATGAAAATTATGAAATGGGTCTAGTAGATTTACAAGGGTACAATTCCATACCTAATATACACAGCTACAATAACATGTTTTATTACGATGATAAAGTCATAGAAATACCACCAGGATCTTATGAAGTTGAAGATATTGAACGTTATTTAAAAGAAGCTGTAGGTGATGAGGTGACACTACAAATAAATGCTAATACAAATACTTTAAAATGTGAAATAAAGTGTACCGTGATAATAAACTGTGAACCATCAGATTCTGTTTTTCGCATGTTGGGATTTAATAAACGAAAACTAGATGCAAATAAAAGACATGAAAGTGACAATACAGTTAATATTTTACCTGTAGAAACAATTTATGTTCAATGTAATATTACAAATGGATCGTATCATAACAATGAAATCAGTCACACATTGTTTCATTTTTCACCAAATCTACCACCAGGTTATAAAATTGTGATACATCCTATGAATGTTATTTATTTACCAATCAACTGTCAAACTATAAGCAACATTACGCTCACGTTAGTGGACCAAACTGGTAAATTAGTTAACTTTCGAGGTGAAAACATTACAATTGGATTACACTTGAAAAAGATATAATGGGTTTTGTATTTAATCATCCTACACGTTATGCTGGAGGCAGTGTTTCTACAAACCGTCTCATAAAACAACCTCAATCGAGCAACAATAGAATAAATAATCACAAACAGTTATCATACGAAAATAGAAAATTTCTTCAATCAATTGGCTTAAAACTAAAACGGCCAATTGTTGGGTAAAATTTAGTTGCTGGTTTAAAATAAAGAAATCAGTTATACGAATAAAATTCAATTGTATTAAGAAGAAGAAGAAGAATGGCAGAAATACTAGAAGTGACCAATGTACCTGGGTACGATAATGTTATTACAGGATTAGAGTATCACAACCACCAAGCTTATAATTCATCGAAATTTGAATCAAGCGATGAGAGTAGAATTTGCATTCAATCACAAGACTTGTACACATTACCAAGTGAAAGTGTTTTAAATATCGAAGGTCAAGTGACTGATGATGATGATACAAATGTAGCCAGCTTCATATCGAATGCTATATCATTTATGTTTCATGAAATTCGTTATGAAATTGGTGGTAAGGTAATTGATGTGATTAATAACGTAGGCATCGTTAGCACTATAAAAAACTATCTATCCCTAAACGAAAATCAAAGTAAAGCTTTAGAGAATGCTGGCTTTGGTGAAAATTTTAAAAAGAATGCTGTTGGTTACTTCAATGTTCGTATTCCGTTGAAAATGTATATGGGTTTTTTTGAAGATTATCCTAAAATTCTCGTAAACATGAAACAAGAAATCGTTATTGTTCGTGCAAATGATGATATTAATTGTTTTACCTCAACTGTCGCAACAAGCAAACCTAAAATTAAAATCAACAAATTAGAATGGTGTGTTCCATACGTTAAAGTGTCTGATAAAATGCGAGTCGAATTATACAACTTAGTCAATCAAAATGATGATTTGAGGTTATGGTTTCGATCAATGGAATGTCTACTTATACCAGAACTACCATTAACTGATAGACATGTGTGGAGTGTTAAAACTAGTGTAGAATGTCCTAACTACGCTGTTATCTGTTTCCAAACAAATCGTGACCGCAACATTTTAAAAGATTCCAGTCAGTTTGACCATTGTAACATAACAAATTTGAAAGTCTATTTAAATGGTGAAGCCTACCCATATGTGAATTTGAATCTAAATTACACAAATAATCAAACAGCGTTACTGTATGAAATGTATTGTAATTTTCAAAAATCGTACTATAGACGCTCTATAACAGAACCATTGCTAGATAAAGAAACGTTTATAAATAAATCACCTCTATTTGTCATTGACTGTTCTAAGCATCCAGAGTCACTTAAATCTACAACAGTGGACTTGCGCGTTGAGTTTGAAGCTAGTGTTAATTTCCCAGCTAAAACGCGTGCGTATTGTATAGTGTTCCATGATCGATTATTTAAATACAATCCACTCACGAATATTGTGAATAGAGTAGTTTAAAATGGCGTACATAGTGGACGTACAGGGTTTCAAAGTAAACAATGAATTCATCGTTAAAGAACTTAGTTTTGTGGATACAAATGGGAACCATTTTGGACATTATGTATTCAAACCACCATTTCCATTTAACACATTAAGTGATTCAGATAAGAAACAAACAATTTGGCTCTCAAATAATTACCATGGCTTATACTGGAATCAAGGAGCCACCGATTATTGCGAGTTATCAACCATTTTAACACATATTGCTAATCATAATGTAATATACTGCAAAGGTGAAGAAAAGAAAATTTGGATTAAAAAATTAATTCGAAATTCAACAAGGGCAGTCCACATTGAAAATTTGGATGGTGGAAAACCACTCCATAAGAATGACAGTGTATCAAAAGCTCTATGCATCTATCAACATAAACATTGTACTACAAATATTATTATGTATTTATTACATTATTTTTTTAATAGATCTTTATACGGAGGTGCTTGTTGTTGATAAATTAGTGTTAATGATTAAAAAAGTTTTAACAATAAATAATATTAAAAAATAAAATAATTGTCTTTATTCATATTTTGTATTTTGTTTTAATCTAAAATTGTAATTTTTTTTAAATAAAATTTTTTTTTTATCTTATCTGTAGTACAAGTTGATTTATTATTCCTTATAAAGAGCATATTATATAGGTTGATTGATGATACTTGTTAGGTTATTAAGCGCTGTTTATCAACTGTATAGGTCATTTAACTTGTGAGCTTTCATGTGATAACATGCTTCAGACAACGAAACAGCTAGCTAAGTTGAGTGATATTATACAGAAAAAGTATAACGCACTCAAAGCTGATGAACAAACAGCGACCATTTCATTAGAAAAAACATTTAAGCCCATCACTGATCCGTTGAATCAGCTAGTAGAAAAACAAGAGAACAAAAACGATTTTACTCGAATTAATATAAAACGCAAGATAGAAGATGATACCTTAGAAGATAATAAAGATGAACTATTAAATTATACGCCAATGAAGGCTCGAAAATTATTTGAAGATACTCCAGTAGTCACAAAACAAAATCTATCAGACACCTATGAGGATGATGCATTACACACTCCTGATGTTGTATTTAGGGAGATTATAAAATCACCAGAGAATAATCAGCATGCACTTCAGCATTTTACAAAGACTTATGGAGATATGGCCGGTAAATACATTTATTTTATATTATCGAATAAAGATGATAAGCTTATCGATAATATTTACGGATTACGTTATGATAATGCTGCTGATAGATTATATGTAGGTAATTCAGTTGTTCACATTAAGCATAACGATATACAAGTCAACGAAAAATGGTACGACGGGACATCAGGTTTATATGAGCTTTTAGTAAAACAGATACCAAAACATTATTCAGAGCAAGACATGCGTAACTATTTAGAAATTGTAACATCAACAAACGCTTATAGACGGAATTATGACTCTCGGGGTCAAATTCAAGGAACTAGAGGTTTAAAGTATAAAAAAATCATTAAGAAACATCTATACCCATCGGCTCCTGCTTCTGGTAGCGGTCTAACATTATCACGAGTAACTAATAATCCCATAGATTATGTGTACTGGAATACAATCGACGAACTTTGCGACAGATTACGGCTGTTATGCGCATCACGTGACGCGGGGAATTTCAGCCATCAAAATGAAATCAATAGTTTGATACAAGAGTTAAGGGAAGAAAATATAATATACTGAAAACCAGATTGGTTTCTAAACAGACCAGTATTAAACAGGTCAAACCAGTATTAAACAGACCTGTTTCTAAACACACTAGTATTAAACAGATACAGACCAGTATTAAACAGGTCAAAACCAGTATTAAACAGATACAGACCAGTATTAAACAGGTCAAAACCAGTATTAAACAGATACAGATCAGTATTAAACAGGTCAAAACCAGTATTAAACAGGTTAAAACCAGTATTAAACAGATACAGACCAGTATTAAACTGGTCAAAACCAGTATTAAACAGATACAGACCAGTATTAAACAGGTTAAAACCAGTATTAAACAGATACAGACCAGTATTAAACAGGTCAAAACCAGTATTAAACAGATACAGACCAGTTTTAAACAGGTTAAAACCAGTATTAAACAGATACAGACCAGTATTAAACAGGTCAAAACCAGTATTAAACAGGTCAAAACCAGTATTAAACAGATACAGACCAGTATTAAACAGGTCAAAACCAGTATTAAACAGGTCAAAACCAGTATTAAACAGATACAGATCAGTATTAAACAGGTCAAAACCAGTATTAAACAGATACAGATCAGTATTAAACAGCTCAAAACCAGTATTAAACAGATACAGACCAGTATTAAACAGACCTGTTTAGATACAGAGCAGTATTAAACCGAGCTGTTTCTTATTAGACCTGTTTAGATTTTATATTTATTATATGTAATTATTAAAATTAGATCATAACCTATTGAGAACTCAGTATGAACGGTATAGATAAATTTGGATGTTCTCTCCTCAAAAATTATCAAGATTCATATACATCACATAATGAATCAATACTTCGATGTAATGGTGGTAATAATTGCTTCGATGCAAAACAAAGACGAATTGTGAATGTCGGGAAACCTATAAATAAGCAAGATGTTGTGAACTTGGAAAGTCTTGGACAGTGTTTGTCATTAGATGATAAAGAATCATACTTTGATGCAAAAAATAAAAAAATAAGTAATGTAGCAAGTCCAGAATTTTCAACTGATGCTGTGGATTTATACACCCTTATCAATCATGTTAGTGATAAAATCAATAACACTACTGAAATATTTAACGAGAATCTGAAAAAATTAAATGGTTATTTTCGAATATCAATACGTAATACACAACCAACAAAATTTTATTCAGATCCAACTACTGATTTTGCATGGTATATATTGGAAAATAATACAAGAGTTTATGTATTTAGATTCCCAATCTCTGTGATGATACATCATTTAGATATTAAACCAACATACTGTGAGGTCTTCAAAAACGATACTATTATAGATAAAAATAAACTTAATACATTAAAATCAAACGATTATTTAACGTTTGGTATTCCTAAAAGTTTCATGACTACAAAATCTGATTCCATGTTACTATATGTTGACATTGGTATAAAATATAGATTAATAGATGGATAAAAGACGAATTGTTGTGAATGAGCTACATAAACCAGCTCGACGTAATTATCCAAGAAGGCGTGTAATCATTAAGGGACTCAATGATTTATTTCAAGCTGATTTGGTAGAAATGATCCCGTATGCAAGACAAAATACCAACTTTAAATATATTTTGGTGGTCATCGATTGCTTCTCCAAATATAGCTGGGCTATGCCACTAAAATCCAAGAGTGCGGTGGATGTCACTAATGCCATGGAACAGATTTTGTAGTCATGAAACTTTTAGGAATACCAAACGTTAAATAATCGTTTGATTTTAATGTATTAAGTTTATTTTTATCTATAATAGTATCGTTTTTGAAGACCTCACAGTATGTTGGTTTAATATCTAAATGATGTATCATCACAGAGATTGGGAATCTAAATACATAAACTCTTGTATTATTTTCCAATATATACCATGCAAAATCAGTAGTTGGATCTGAATAAAATTTTGTTGGTTGTGTATTACGTATTGATATTCGAAAATAACCATTTAATTTTTTCAGATTCTCGTTAAATATTTCAGTAGTGTTATTGATTTTATCACTAACATGATTGATAAGGGTGTATAAATCCACAGCATCAGTTGAAAATTCTGGACTTGCTACATTACTTATTTTTTTATTTTTTGCATCAAAGTATGATTCTTTATCATCTAATGACAAACACTGTCCAAGACTTTCCAAGTTCACAACATCTTGCTTATTTATAGGTTTCCCGACATTCACAATTCGTCTTTGTTTTGCATCGAAGCAATTATTACCACCATTACATCGAAGTATTGATTCATTATGTGATGTATATGAATCTTGATAATTTTTGAGGAGAGAACATCCAAATTTATCTATACCGTTCATACTGAGTTCTCAATAGGTTATGATCTAATTTTAATAATTACATATAATAAATATAAAATCTAAACAGGTCTAATAAGAAACAGCTCGGTTTAATACTGCTCTGTATCTAAACAGGTCTGTTTAATACTGGTCTGTATCTGTTTAATACTGGTTTTGAGCTGTTTAATACTGATCTGTATCTGTTTAATACTGGTTTTGACCTGTTTAATACTGATCTGTATCTGTTTAATACTGGTTTTGACCTGTTTAATACTGGTTTTGACCTGTTTAATACTGGTCTGTATCTGTTTAATACTGGTTTTGACCTGTTTAATACTGGTCTGTATCTGTTTAATACTGGTTTTAACCTGTTTAAAACTGGTCTGTATCTGTTTAATACTGGTTTTGACCTGTTTAATACTGGTCTGTATCTGTTTAATACTGGTTTTAACCTGTTTAATACTGGTCTGTATCTGTTTAATACTGGTTTTGACCAGTTTAATACTGGTCTGTATCTGTTTAATACTGGTTTTAACCTGTTTAATACTGGTTTTGACCTGTTTAATACTGATCTGTATCTGTTTAATACTGGTTTTGACCTGTTTAATACTGGTCTGTATCTGTTTAATACTGGTTTTGACCTGTTTAATACTGGTCTGTATCTGTTTAATACTAGTGTGTTTAGAAACAGGTCTGTTTAATACTGGTTTGACCTGTTTAATACTGGTCTGTTTAGAAACCAATCTGGTTTTCAGTATATTATATTTTCTTCCCTTAACTCTTGTATCAAACTATTGATTTCATTTTGATGGCTGAAATTCCCCGCGTCACGTGATGCGCATAACAGCCGTAATCTGTCGCAAAGTTCGTCGATTGTATTCCAGTACACATAATCTATGGGATTATTAGTTACTCGTGATAATGTTAGACCGCTACCAGAAGCAGGAGCCGATGGGTATAGATGTTTCTTAATGATTTTTTTATACTTTAAACCTCTAGTTCCTTGAATTTGACCCCGAGAGTCATAATTCCGTCTATAAGCGTTTGTTGATGTTACAATTTCTAAATAGTTACGCATGTCTTGCTCTGAATAATGTTTTGGTATCTGTTTTACTAAAAGCTCATATAAACCTGATGTCCCGTCGTACCATTTTTCGTTGACTTGTATATCGTTATGCTTAATGTGAACAACTGAATTACCTACATATAATCTATCAGCAGCATTATCATAACGTAATCCGTAAATATTATCGATAAGCTTATCATCTTTATTCGATAATATAAAATAAATGTATTTACCGGCCATATCTCCATAAGTCTTTGTAAAATGCTGAAGTGCATGCTGATTATTCTCTGGTGATTTTATAATCTCCCTAAATACAACATCAGGAGTGTGTAATGCATCATCCTCATAGGTGTCTGATAGATTTTGTTTTGTGACTACTGGAGTATCTTCAAATAATTTTCGAGCCTTCATTGGCGTATAATTTAATAGTTCATCTTTATTATCTTCTAAGGTATCATCTTCTATCTTGCGTTTTATATTAATTCGAGTAAAATCGTTTTTGTTCTCTTGTTTTTCTACTAGCTGATTCAACGGATCAGTGATGGGCTTAAATGTTTTTTCTAATGAAATGGTCGCTGTTTGTTCATCAGCTTTGAGTGCGTTATACTTTTTCTGTATAATATCACTCAACTTAGCTAGCTGTTTCGTTGTCTGAAGCATGTTATCACATGAAAGCTCACAAGTTAAATGACCTATACAGTTGATAAACAGCGCTTAATAACCTAACAAGTATCATCAATCAACCTATATAATATGCTCTTTATAAGGAATAATAAATCAACTTGTACTACAGATAAGATAAAAAAAAAATTTTATTTAAAAAAAATTACAATTTTAGATTAAAACAAAATACAAAATATGAATAAAGACAATTATTTTATTTTTTAATATTATTTATTGTTAAAACTTTTTTAATCATTAACACTAATTTATCAACAACAAGCACCTCCGTATAAAGATCTATTAAAAAAATAATGTAATAAATACATAATAATATTTGTAGTACAATGTTTATGTTGATAGATGCATAGAGCTTTTGATACACTGTCATTCTTATGGAGTGGTTTTCCACCATCCAAATTTTCAATGTGGACTGCCCTTGTTGAATTTCGAATTAATTTTTTAATCCAAATTTTCTTTTCTTCACCTTTGCAGTATATTACATTATGATTAGCAATATGTGTTAAAATGGTTGATAACTCGCAATAATCGGTGGCTCCTTGATTCCAGTATAAGCCATGGTAATTATTTGAGAGCCAAATTGTTTGTTTCTTATCTGAATCACTTAATGTGTTAAATGGAAATGGTGGTTTGAATACATAATGTCCAAAATGGTTCCCATTTGTATCCACAAAACTAAGTTCTTTAACGATGAATTCATTGTTTACTTTGAAACCCTGTACGTCCACTATGTACGCCATTTTAAACTACTCTATTCACAATATTCGTGAGTGGATTGTATTTAAATAATCGATCATGGAACACTATACAATACGCACGCGTTTTAGCTGGGAAATTAACACTAGCTTCAAACTCAACGCGCAAGTCCACTGTTGTAGATTTAAGTGACTCTGGATGCTTAGAACAGTCAATGACAAATAGAGGTGATTTATTTATAAACGTTTCTTTATCTAGCAATGGTTCTGTTATAGAGCGTCTATAGTACGATTTTTGAAAATTACAATACATTTCATACAGTAACGCTGTTTGATTATTTGTGTAATTTAGATTCAAATTCACATATGGGTAGGCTTCACCATTTAAATAGACTTTCAAATTTGTTATGTTACAATGGTCAAACTGACTGGAATCTTTTAAAATGTTGCGGTCACGATTTGTTTGGAAACAGATAACAGCGTAGTTAGGACATTCTACACTAGTTTTAACACTCCACACATGTCTATCAGTTAATGGTAGTTCTGGTATAAGTAGACATTCCATTGATCGAAACCATAACCTCAAATCATCATTTTGATTGACTAAGTTGTATAATTCGACTCGCATTTTATCAGACACTTTAACGTATGGAACACACCATTCTAATTTGTTGATTTTAATTTTAGGTTTGCTTGTTGCGACAGTTGAGGTAAAACAATTAATATCATCATTTGCACGAACAATAACGATTTCTTGTTTCATGTTTACGAGAATTTTAGGATAATCTTCAAAAAAACCCATATACATTTTCAACGGAATACGAACATTGAAGTAACCAACAGCATTCTTTTTAAAATTTTCACCAAAGCCAGCATTCTCTAAAGCTTTACTTTGATTTTCGTTTAGGGATAGATAGTTTTTTATAGTGCTAACGATGCCTACGTTATTAATCACATCAATTACCTTACCACCAATTTCATAACGAATTTCATGAAACATAAATGATATAGCATTCGATATGAAGCTGGCTACATTTGTATCATCATCATCAGTCACTTGACCTTCGATATTTAAAACACTTTCACTTGGTAATGTGTACAAGTCTTGTGATTGAATGCAAATTCTACTCTCATCGCTTGATTCAAATTTCGATGAATTATAAGCTTGGTGGTTGTGATACTCTAATCCTGTAATAACATTATCGTACCCAGGTACATTGGTCACTTCTAGTATTTCTGCCATTCTTCTTCTTCTTCTTAATACAATTGAATTTTATTCGTATAACTGATTTCTTTATTTTAAACCAGCAACTAAATTTTACCCAACAATTGGCCGTTTTAGTTTTAAGCCAATTGATTGAAGAAATTTTCTATTTTCGTATGATAACTGTTTGTGATTATTTATTCTATTGTTGCTCGATTGAGGTTGTTTTATGAGACGGTTTGTAGAAACACTGCCTCCAGCATAACGTGTAGGATGATTAAATACAAAACCCATTATATCTTTTTCAAGTGTAATCCAATTGTAATGTTTTCACCTCGAAAGTTAACTAATTTACCAGTTTGGTCCACTAACGTGAGCGTAATGTTGCTTATAGTTTGACAGTTGATTGGTAAATAAATAACATTCATAGGATGTATCACAATTTTATAACCTGGTGGTAGATTTGGTGAAAAATGAAACAATGTGTGACTGATTTCATTGTTATGATACGATCCATTTGTAATATTACATTGAACATAAATTGTTTCTACAGGTAAAATATTAACTGTATTGTCACTTTCATGTCTTTTATTTGCATCTAGTTTTCGTTTATTAAATCCCAACATGCGAAAAACAGAATCTGATGGTTCACAGTTTATTATCACGGTACACTTTATTTCACATTTTAAAGTATTTGTATTAGCATTTATTTGTAGTGTCACCTCATCACCTACAGCTTCTTTTAAATAACGTTCAATATCTTCAACTTCATAAGATCCTGGTGGTATTTCTATGACTTTATCATCGTAATAAAACATGTTATTGTAGCTGTGTATATTAGGTATGGAATTGTACCCTTGTAAATCTACTAGACCCATTTCATAATTTTCATTTTTATCTAATTCAATTGGTGGAGAATAGTCTGTTGTTAAAAAAGAGCTATTCCCTGTAAAAGTAAGCATGTATGACATCTTGATTTTGAATGAAGTGAATACAAGACTTGCTGGTTTATTTATTTAATAAAAATTGTATACATAGATGTCCACAAATCGGAGTATTAAACTGTTGTTGCCTATCAAAATTATATTGAATGTCACATCCGTTAAAATATTTAATGACTTCCACTGGCGGTCTCAAATTTCCAAAACTATCATAATAGATGACACTTCGATTGTACTTTTTATATGCCGTCCAGTGTGTACCACTATTTTTGGATACATCATGGTTGATAATTCCTGTTTCATATTTATATGGTCTTTTGGGTAGGGTGTCACGCATAAAAACACCACGAAAATACGGAATTTTAAATTGTTTAGCATACGCACGTAGCTCCGTATCGTAAAGTGCTCTACGTGGTAGCGTTTCAATTAGTTTTTTGCTAAATATAATCCCATGCCTTTGTTGTACGGTCTTAAATACAAGCCTTTACCCATTGCTATAGCTTCCATTGTTTTGTTGTGTCTTTGACTCTCATTAAGTTGATCACGAGCACTTTTATAATTTGTAACAGCTTTAGCAATACCCGACGCTCCGCCAGCCAAAGCACCTAAAGCAGAGAGTCCTGCGAATATTGGAATTAATGGAAGTATACCACCAGACTTTGGAACTGGTATTACACGTGTGGGTGCTTTAATACGTTGACCTCGCACGGCTGCTTTTGCTATTTTTACTGCTGCTTTTAAGTCCGTTGGTTGTGATTTTTTCAATGCATTTCGTGCCTTTCGCACTGATGCTGTAAAGTTTATAGTTTTCTTTGTCTTTTTCATCTTTTTCTTTTTTAATCCCATACCAAGTGAAGTTTTTGCCTTCATGGCGCTTGTAACGAATAAAGCGGATGCTTTTTCACCAATTGTTGAATCAGATGCTTTGGCACGTTTCCAAGCGGTTTCAGCTAATTGTTTATCTGCTAGATGACGCTCCTTTAAGTCTTTACTTTTTGAATATGCTATATCATGTACCATACAAGCCTGATCCAATGCGTTTTTTGGTTTATCACCACGCGCTAATCGTTCTGCCAGCTTAGTTCCAGGTCCACAATATTGATAAGTTGGTATGTGTAACTCAAACGGTAATTTATTTATAAGTGTGTTAACAATACCTCTTCCTTTGTGTTGTTGCTTCTGATGTGACATACTACTAAATGATTTAAACAATTAAGTTCACATATATTTAAATGTTTATAAAATGGGTTGTATTGAAATTTTAGTCTTAGTTACATTAAAAATGCGTTTTCATAAACAACAACCCGCTCTGAGTGTTGAAAATTTAATACCAGAAAATACAGACACACAAACATATCATGGTCCTCTATTTTCAGATTCACTACGAACAATAATATGTGGCCCTAGTGGTTGTGGTAAAACCAATGTTATGTTGAATTTAATTTATGATGAAAACGGTTTACGCTTTGAAAACATTTATGTGTACAGTAAATCTCTTTACCAACCGAAATATCAATTACTAGAAGAGACTTTAAAATTAGTGGAAGGGGTTGGATATTTTCCATTTAGTGATACTAGTGAAATTCTTAGTCCGAATGAAGCTCGAGAAAAAAGTCTTTTCATTTTTGATGATGTGAGCTGTCATTCACAACAGAGAATTAGAGAATACTTTAGTATGGGCCGTCATCGAAAAATTGATTGTTTCTATCTATGTCAGAGCTACGCACGTGTTCCAAAGCATAACATAAGGGACAATGTTAATTGCTTGGTGTTATTCAAAACGGACGAAATGAATCTAAAACACATATTCTACGATCATGTTGGCTCTGATATGAATTTTCAAAAATTTCATGATTTATGTCGACATTGTTGGAGTTCACCAAATGGATTTGTTGTAATAATGAAAAATTTCTCTATGAATGCAGGTCGTTATAGGAATGGATTTGATGAATTTATTGAACTGTAGTGTCACCAATACTTTGTGTGTTTTTTCAGATTCATAATAATAATTTTTTTCTGTAAATTTTTTTTAAAATGTAAATTTTAATCATTAATAAATAAAAAAAAAATATTTATAAGATTTTTATTAAATAAAACCTTTATTCTAATCTCATAACACGTGTAAAATTATTTTAAGATCTAATACGATTCAAACAAGTTTAAACATGTTCAAACAAGTTTGAACATGTATTTTTATTCAAACAAGTTTGAACTTGTAACAGGATGATGATATCATATTTTTCAAGGTCAAATCTATTTCAACATATTCTTGAGAATAGCTGACACGTGTAAAATTATTTTAAGATCAAAGTCCATTCAAACAAGTTTGAACATGTATTTTTATTATGTAAATTTCAAGTGTCATATTACATTGCTTAATCATAAAAAAATATTAATATCCGGTCACGTGTTTTGACACATGTAAAATTATTTCAAACAAGTTTGAACTTGTTACAAGATGATGATATCATATTTTTCAAGGTCAATTTAACATATTCTTGAAAATTGCTGACACGTGTAAAATTATTTTAAGATCAAAGTCCATTCAAACAAGTTTGAACATGTATTTTTATTATGTAAATTTCAAGTGTCATATTACATTGCTTAATCATAAAAAAATATTAACATCCGGTCACGTATCTTGAATTTTATCATGTATATTTAAAGTGTCAAATTACAATATTTTTCAAGGTCAAATTAACATATTCTTGAAAATTGCTGACTAATGTCAACGTCCCGCCCCCCGTTCACTCCCCGTCAAGCACCACTATTGGTCAAAGCCAATGACGTCACCTGGTAATTTCCCGTTTATGCTTAGGCAGCCATTCCTCCCCACCAATTCAACCACACCTCCCGACGCCATCTTGATTTTTACAGTGCTACTATTGGTCAAAGCCAATGACGTCATCAATGCTTAGGCAGCCATTATTCCCCAACACCACACCTCCCGACGCCATCTTGATTTACTATTGGTCAATGCCGAGGTTTCCAACATTCACCTAGGTTTGCCCTTTTTGGAAAAGTGTACCATACTTTGGGGTTGAAAGTGGGCTCGATTATCTCATCTAACGTCCAATTCCCGCCCCCTTTAACCCCCACTTCCAAAACCGCGCCCACCACTTTAAGCCCCACTTCCGCCAAGAAACACACTAACGCTCTGTCAGCCACGCCCCACCACACCTCCCAACGCCATCTTGATTTACTATTGGTCAATGACGTCATCTATCCCCTCCAACTTCGCATTCAACCGAGGTTTCCAACATTCACCTAGGTTTGCCCTTTTTTGAAAAGTGTACCATTCTTTTGCGCCAGGAGTGGGCTGACTCTTCTACTTACTACTCTATCTCTCTCTGATCATCAATTTGAACCTTAAATTAAAGATTTCTGTAAAAATTTCATATAATTAATGTCAACAGTTCATGGCCATCTTTTCTGAAATATTCAATGAATTATGATTATTTTACACTTAAAAAAATTAAAACTGGGCATATATATATTTTGGCTGTGTAAAACAATCCCTTCGAGTGTTATGGAAGGGAGGTAAGTGAAATCAAAAAAGGTTTAGACTGTAAAGGGGTGATTTTTACTTTTAAGCCCAGTGAAGTGGATATCAAGTAAGTATTAGATAAAATGAGACCAAATTTATGAAGCCCTCCCATTTTCGGGATTATGCTTTGGAATTTCTAAACACTGTGAAACTATGAGAATTCTCTGAGTTGCTTATGTTTATTTGCATAAAGTGGCAAGTTTATCTCAATCTCTAATAAAGTTGGGTATGCAACATCGACAAATGAAATAAATTTTTGTGGTTTCCTTCATATTTTTTTCCAATACAAATTTATTTTTGACAATAACTTTAGGCATCAAACTTACGAATTATGATCCATCCAATGATCTTCATTAAATACATTATGTTGTGTGTTGTTTCAAAACAATGGATTACCTAGAACAAAAAAAAGTAAATAAATAAATAAATACTTAAAAATATAACTACAGTAAATTCTTGTAAAAAGCTCCAGATAAAAATAAATAAATATTATATTGTAGTTATGTATAGTCAGCAGTGAAGAAAATTTATATACCGACTTATGACTCTCGTATTCTAAGAAAGATAAGTTTAAGGTATTTCGATTCTCTATCGTACGGTTTATGAGAAATTAGCTATCAAAGGCAGTGTTTTTACCAACAAAAGAGCACATTTCTCATAAACCGTACAAAAAAATCGATATTAATTTTTCACAAAAGACGCATGAAAGGGTGATTAATTGATACATACAATTTAAAATTTTTGGTATCATTTTTATTTTCACATTTTCCCGTGTTTTATCATTTTAAGTCTTACTGTAACACATGTAATGGTACAGTAATAACACTTACAATGGTTTAAGTTTTGCGTTTATTTTTTTACTGATGCACAGTTTTATTTAAATTGTTTAATAATGGACCGAGAAAGTTCTTAAGTTTGGTATAACTATTAAACTTAAAGCTTGAGGATTACTGATAAAAGTTTTTTTTTTTTTTTTTTTTTTGTAAATGATAACGTTTATAAAAGTCCTTATTGACTAAAAACCAACATTTATTACGACTCCATATACAAACACGTAAAAAGGGCTGGTTTTCATTATTAATTTCTCGAAAACCATATTGAGAATTGAATTTAAATTTATACAGAAGACATATGAAATTAACTGACACACTCCTCCGTAACTGACACATAAAATTTCAGATTTTTTGGATCACTTTCGTTTTGGTATTGAAATGCCTTGTCGACCTTAACGCTAAAATCTTCCCCAAATACATAAAAGCTAGTCCAATCGGTCTAAGATTTCTTAAAATCGCTGTGCCAGATAGTTATGAACGGATATACAAGTTTCCTTAAAAAATTTAACCTGCTTACCTCACTGCTTAGACACTTTAAAGAATATGTGGAATCGATAAATAGTTCAAGACAATCATGGCTCATGGCAAAAACCATGGACAGTATACAAGCAAGGAAACTCAACTCCATGTAACCTAATATCTACCAAAAAAAATATGGCAGTTGTGTTCCTTTTGCACAGAGATAGAGATTAAAATAAGGCAAATATCATACTGTAATTAATTTACTCCTATTTATTATACTTCGAGGCTATCATTTCTGCATCGACGCTAATATTTCTGCTATTTTGTTGTCAAATTTTGTCAATTTTCTCATTTAAGTTGAGTATCTTTGTGTAGTGTCCATAGCAAAAACTACCATTTTTTACAAATCAAATGTTTTAATGAAAATTTCATCATATTGCAGAAATACAATATGTACATAATATCACGGATATAAAATTCTTGATGACACATTATAAGTATATATGGCAATGGTGTGTTAAAAGACCAATCAATTTAGCTTTATCAGTTCTCAGTTGGTGTAGTTGTCAATATTGTAGCTCACATAAAATTTTACAAACTACACCATACCACAAGAATAAGATTTTATACGTAAAATAAAAGTGTAGGCACATTTATTTCTCATATGAAGATATATTATCAATTTTATAATAATATCAATGTGTAAGCAATAGTAGTAACTTTTCGTCTCTTTTTTTTTTTAACTCTCTGAAAGAAAGTTATTGTTTTTACCCTGTAAATTTATAAATTTATGATGTTTCTTGTTTTCATATACTTACTTATAAAAATTTATATAAAGAAACTCTCTGCCATTTTTTCAATATTGTGTAGTCATAACTTTCTTTCAACATACACGGTAGACAAAAGAATGTAAAAGGTGGTTTTTCATGTTGACCTTCAAGCCGTGACTAAAACCTTTTCTGTATTAACCTATACTTACCTTTATCGATCCTGGAAACACAAAGATAAAAAAAATACTGTAAATTTTCCTTTATAATTTCCCTCTCATAGTCGATTGTGTCTACATAAACTTTTGGCTGGTTGCAAATAATAACAAAAAAAGTACGCTGGCATTGCCTATTGAGATTTTATGACGATTAATTTCACAAATAAAATCTACAAAATTTAAAAATTCCTCAGCAAATTTTTCGGGTAAGGAACACTAAACTTGCACTTGAAACATATTTAAGAACACTCTCCATCCATTAAATTACCTTTTTCCTTAAAGCCTTTTCCAAACTGATCCGTATATGAAGATCATCGTCAATTTTTCAGTTTTTTCCGGGTCGGAACCCTTAACTAACATTTTAGTAGCTCAGAACACTCTCCATTAAATTACCTTTCAAAAGAAACAAAAAAAAATCAAAATCGGTTAATCCGTTTAGGCGCTACGATGTCAAAGACAGACAGACAGACCGATGCATACACATAGCGGTCAAACTTATAATAACCCTTCATTTTTAGTGGGAGGGGGGTTAAAAAAGGACCTGATTTCTTATAAGAAATTATGTTTGTAATTATAATTTCACACCGTTCATTGAAAATTTCTGTATCACACATCAAACGAGATCAAATCTAATCTAGAAAATGGGATTATTTACTTGAATGAAAATATTTAACATCAGTAAAGCTGTACAAAACTTTCTCTATAAAATTTTCCAAATTTTGATGAAAAATATCTATAGCGTTTTTATGCAGTGAAAGAAATTTCTTACTTAGTCTTTTCGAAAAATTGTAGCTTAAAAAGCTGGTGAAAATAATAGTGGGTCATTCAACGGTTCCTTGAAATATTTTTCTTGTTTCATGATAGTTGAGAAAATAATGACCTAATGAATATTTATTATTTTATATAATGACTACGTTATAAAGACGTCACCAATTCCTAGTTTTTTTACGTGAAGGTAATTCCTGTATATTAAAAATGTGAAAGTTAGCTTATGTGGGTTTTTGTTACGCTTTCACGAAAAAACTACTGAATGGATTTGAATGAAACTGTAAAATAATATAATCTTTTAAGCGCACAAAATTGTGAAATTTACTAAATTTAAAAAACCCTCGACAAATTTTTCGGATAGTGGAACGCCAACTTCGCACATGAAACATATCTAAGAACACTTTGCATTCAATTTCCTTTTTTCTTAGAGCCTTCTCCGAATAACTGAACCAATTTTGAGAATTGTCGCCTATTTTTTAATTGTTCCGAGTACGGAACCCTAAACTCGCACTTGAAACATTTCCTTTCAAAAGAAACAAAAAAATCAAAATCGGTTCATCCGTTTAGGCGCAACGATGCAACAGACAGACAGGCAAACACACACACACACACATAGAGGTTAAACTTATAACACTCTCTTATGGGTTCGGTGGTTAAAAATGGTGAACGAGATACAATTTATGACCACCTGTTCTGATACACTCAAGGAATGAAGAATAATTAACATTTAAAAAGAATTAAAATCTGTACATATATTTTACCTATGTAAAACAATCCCTACACCTATTTCGAGTGTAATGGAAGGGAAAAGTTGAGAGCAAGAGAGGTGGAGGCTATATTGTAGTGGCTGTTACTTTTAAACTCCGTGAAGGATGGGCTTGCGGATACCAAGCTAGTATGATATAAATACTATCTTTAAAATTACTTTTACATCTTATTGTTATTCATCATAATCATTATATAACAAGTGAAATTTACCAAATTAAAAAAACCCCGGAAAAAAAGGGATTTATTCCTTGTAAACCGATTTTTGAAAACTTTGATATAAAATGTTCTCAATCGAGTCGGTTCGATGGTTTAGGGGCTACGATGCCACTGAGAAACACACAAACTCACAGATAAACACTTTAAACTTATAACACTCCTATTTAAATCAATATCAAAGTGATGGTCAAGGACATCAGATGAGATGAAAAGGATACTTAGAGAGCTATTATTTTTTGGGTCAAATTTTTGTAAATATTTTAATTGAAATTGAAATATTTGAGTTGACTTTGTTCCTTCGAATTATTGTTTTGAATTACCTAATTATTTTACCAATTCCCTTTTCGAAATTAATTGAACCAGGTTTATTTTACCATTCATTTCCATAGTAATTATTTATGCGTCATACCTTTTCCAAACTGAATCGAATTTGAAGATCATCGCCTAAGACACTTGACACGGAAACCTAAGACACTTGATTGCTAAGAACACTCTCCGTTAATTTACCTTTTAAAGGAAACCAAAAAAACTTAAATCGATGTTTACTGGGACCAGTTTTGATTCGAAGATGGTTCAATTTATAAAGATTTTGTTATCTTTTTAGGAATGAATATAAAAATTTACTTAATCAGAAAGATATGCGTAGCCTCGCAAGACTACAACCACTACGGCTTGTTCGATAACATATCGGCATTTTTTTATTATTATAATATGATATATTTCATATATTGAAAGGGAGTTACAGTTTTGTTATACGACATATTTTCAAACATTATCGTAAAGTTACATTAGTCATAAATATATTAGAAGTCATTGAGTTTTTATTGACTGATTTTTTACACGTCGTAGTTTTGTACAAAAATTTAATCCATCTTATATAACGAAAGTTTCTTTTTTAACATTCAAAATGTTCTTTAAAAAGAACTTGAAATTAATGAGAAAAAAAGACAGCATAATGTATTTTGTAATAAAACAGTAGTGGGTAAGATGTATTGTTTTTCATATACGTTGTTGGTATTATACATTGCATCACAGTCCGGTCTTAGCTGGGTATACATTTTGAGGTCATTTATAGTTCGCGCAGAATAATGCGCTTGTAATGTGTAAAGTGACATCATAACAAAGGAGGATACGGGATAATAGACTTGATTTTTGCTTTCAACGTGGATAATGCGACATTTTTAGGGGATATGAAAATAGCTATATAGTTTCTGATCATTGCCAGTTAAATTTTTCACAAGAAATTCAAATGATTTAAGCCAGCATTTGAATTCTATAAACTGACAATAATTATATTAACATACTAGCTTGATTATACAAGTATGCCGAAAAACTCGATTAGTAAAAAAATTTTTAGGGAGTATAAAAAAATATATATTTTTGAAAAGTGGTAATCACGTCCTTTAATTTGTTTTCAAAAACGCTATAATTAAATCGAAATTTGTTTTTTGACATAACTTTATGTCCTCGAGAGAGCCGCATGTTCAATTTTATGTGACTTTGCATATAGTCAGCGGGGAATCAAGACACTTCTAACGATACCTCATTTGTCAAATTATGATAAGTCGTTTAGAAGCGGGATAGTCGGATAGAAGGTGGGAACAGATGAACATACATACATATTGGTCAAGGATAATTAATGCCAAAGTTCCCAATTTTGACCAATTTACGTCCAAATTACGAGCTTTGGCATTTAAAAGTATCTAATAACTAAAGAAACTTTGGGATTTAAAAATAAACTCTATTTTTAGCTTGTATTTGATAAAAAATTGTTAAATTCTGTCGACATGTGGGTTTCACAATAGCTCAAGCAACGGAACTACCTTAATAGGACTTTCTTTATGCTATTTTGTTTAATTTAAGGAAGTAAACGATAATTAAAAAAAATTAATAAGATTTCTTTTTACAACGATATCTAAATCGTACATTTCTCTGCCCCCCCCTCTATATGACACTAAGTTGTTTCTAATTTTATTTTTACCAGTCTATTATTTATTTATTGATTTTAATTGTATATTTGTCTTTTTTATTATTATTTTGTCTTTTTATTTTTTATCATATTTTATCTATTAATTTTATTGTACATAGTTTATTATACCACGCTAGGCTATGATTGGTGGTTTTTATTCTTTTCATATTTTATCTTTGTATATTATAAAGATTATCAAAATATATATTAATATTGTTGTTATTAAGTTTTATTTTATTTGGCTGCCCAATCACAACTATTCACATTCAAAAAAAAAAAAAAGCTTTTTGTTTGCAAATAAAAAAAAAATGTAAGACATTTGTACAAAAATTTATTATTAAGGTTATTTAAAGATACTCTTTTAAATAAATTATTCGTAGTGTGAAAGAAATTTTGAAGAAAATATTTACATTCCTTTTCAAATTCTGCCCAGTTAATAGCAAAATCTATCGATAAAATACAAAATCGTTCGAGATACATTACACTACATCGTACCCTATACCTATTGGGCTTATAATGAATCAAGCCTGGAATAGATCGAGATTGTTTTCCAAGACTGGTTCAGGTGTATATTAATATAATGCCAAGGTGGAGTATATATTTATTTGAAATTTTTAGTTTTAGTACTTTAGTATTTTTAAATGCCAGGCGGCTAAAAAGGGTCGATTTTTTTATTAAATTATATTTAATTATTATCAATTAGTTAGCTAAAGCGCTTGGCATTAATCCTCGAAACCTCGTTTCTATGATATATGTGTATTTTTTTCAGATCTCTTTTATTAAGATTGACTCAACAAGACACTTTTATTAAGATTTTCCTTGTAGTTAATGTCATTGTACCATAGCTAACGTCAATTATAATCGAAAGACTTTGACGTTTAAAATTTGTATACAAAATTTAGTAAACAAACATAAATAATAAATAAATAAGTTAATGTGCACAAACAAAACAAATCAAATATTTGTTGAGTTGAAAGAATTATTAATTGTACGTAGAGCAAGTATAGCTCAGTTGCTTAAGGCTCTTGGCATGAATCCTGGAAATCCAGGCTAGACTCCAGGTGTGTGTGTGTGTTTTTTTTTCAATTCTCGTTAATTAGCACATTAGAGTAAGCACAGGTCTACGGAGTTTCGACCTTTTATCTTAATCCTGTGATAAATATTCATAAAGCGTCTGCGGGTGGCCATCCCACTAACGGTGTAGATTTCGCGCGGGTCTGCAGGTTTTTGACACTTACGTTAACCCTGTGTTTTGTTGTGTTTAAATTGTTACAGGGGTGAATCGAGCTGCGGGATGAATTTTTGTTGGTGAACTGAGGGGAGTGAATTGTCTTTAAGTGATTTATGACGCATCTTTTTATTGAATTTAGTGACAACGCGAAAAATACCATAGACTGTTGGTATAAAAAAACGAGCGCTATGTGGCTTTCAGAAAAAATTTCGATTTGATTACAATAGTTTTTTATTTATTATCTTGTACTTAGTTTATCATATCAAAATTTGATACTATAATACTAAACTAAAATAGTAAAAGTATATTTTTTTTCTGTCTTTATTAAATAATCAAAAATATTTTTATGTGCAAATAAAAAGAAAACAAATTGAAATACTTTTCGATCGACTTTGTTTGAACTTGACAAGACTGAATCCGCTAGTGTGGATGACCCCTGTGGATGAGTTCATGTGGCTATGTGACCAGTGTTTCATTCATTCATATATATGGTGTAAAAAAATGAAAATTATAATTTTCGCACTTTAGTTCCATATGACAAGATTATATGTTAATTAAGAAAATAATTACCGAAAATGAAAATTTTTTACCTTATTGTGACTGCTATAAAAGCAAAATTCTCAGCAAAATCTTACTGCCTACAAAATTATAGAAATACTTTTATGGTAGAAGGCTGTCGTGCGTTTTTTGGCGTAGATTTTATTATAGTCGAGTTTTTTGATTATTTTTACGTTTTCACTAACTTGAAACCTATTGCTGTTAAGTTTTTGACGTAATATTCGAAGAATAAGTTCCGAGAATAATTGACGTGTAATAACGATACTTCTAGATATCATAATGATAAGGTTATCATTGAGTTAGTCACCATATTAAGCCATAATCCTTTACGTAATAAAAAAACAAATAATATTATCACTAAAAGGAATTAATATTAATTTAACAACACCTGATGCTCGTATATACCTACATCGATAACACTATATATACACATGTTTTGATGCCATTCGCAGGTGTTTGAATATAGAATCAAGAAGCATTAAAAAATAAAGTAGATTCGAGTGATTTTTGGATACGGAATATTGATGATGGCTGAGTGTTCAGAATATGTGAGAAATTTTTTTATTTTCTACAAAAAACTCAACTACCGATATAGTATCGATATCTACAACTTACATTTTTTAAATAAAAATATTAACTTAATTCTTGAAAAATTCTTTAATTATATCAAGAAATTCATTTTAAATTATGCTAATTAATGTTGAAAAAAATATTTAATATGAGATTTCCTGCATAAAATTGAAATTGAAAACAACTTATGATCAAAAATTTTTGTAAACTTATAATTGTTGTAATTACAATAATAATAAAATAAAATAATTTTCTTTGATATTTTAAAAGTACAATTTTATGTCTTTACTTTCCCCAACTTTATTAAATAATTGATAATTATGAATCTCAAGGGTCGGGTTAGTTTAGACAAACGCCTTTTTATCATATAATTATTTAGTATATTGACACAAGGGACCCTAACAAACATCCTGCCATTTCATATTGAACCGACTCAAGCCCGAGCAATGCTTGCAAATTTTTAAAATTTTTTATTTTTATGCAAATTCATGATAATTTTTTATTAATTTCACGTTATGGACCTGTTTATTGGCCTCCAAGATCGCTTGATCTAGCCCCATAAGAAGACTTTCGTTGGCGATGTGTAAAGTCAGTTGACTATGCCGATAAGCCGGAGATTGTCGAAAACTTGGAATACAATATTCGACTAGTTATTGTGTTTGAAAATCGAACAAATTGATTACGGCATCTATATGCCAGACACGGCGGCCACATGCCAAAAGTAATATTCAAACGTTATTGATATCAAAATATATTTTCGGTAAAGTCATTTTCATTGGTAAAAACAATACTTTTGTTTTAAGGTAGGTAGTACGAGCACCAAGGCAATTTTAGATTAATGGTTCAAATTATTTGAACCTTTTTTTCAACTTTCATAATGAATTTTGTTATAACTTCATGAATGTAGACGAAAAATAAGTAAAAACTTTTTCGATATCTGCCCTGGTTTCCGAATTACCGAAAGCTAAATACTTAAACCAAATTTTCAACTTTCGACATTTTGAAAATCACTCTAGATAGCGATTTTTTTTCTTACCTTTCCTTCTGCCTTCTTATATTATCAATATCCTTTTTCTTATAACATAATTCACCATCGAAATTGAGAAAATATATTTTTTTTTTAAATTTGTGTTCCTACTACCGTGCTCATATATCCTTAATTTATCGGGCACAAGGTTTTTTTTTCAATAATATATTAAGGTTTTAACATTAATTTAAATAGTTTTTTTTTTTAATTTCCACCTACAGGTTTTGGAGAAAACTATGAAAATATATCATCCCATCTACCATTTTATCATAAAACCAATGTTAAATATGCCTACTTTTGAAGTCATTTATTTATTAAATAATCGGGCAATCTCCTTTAAAATTTTCAGAATTGATTTAGACTTAGTATAAAATTACCTTGGTGCTCGTACATCCTTGAAAGTCTAAAAAAACACCAGTTAACTGATACATGACAAATTGTTATCACAGAACATCGAAAATTGTAATTGAAAACTCTAAAAATTCGAAAATTGTAAAAATAAAAAATGAAACTCATATTCATATACACAATTTTTTTTGCCAGTAACAAAAAACAAATGTAGGAATAACCTTTTTTTAATTGATTTACCTGCCGTTTCATATAGTTTTTTATTCTAATTTTGATTTTTACGTTCGATGAAAATAGTGATATCTTACATATCATAGTTCATATCATATTATATTATTTGATCTGGAAAAAAAATTTTAAAAAATAGTCCTACATTTCATTATTTTATTTTCGCTACAAACTTATATAACAATCTGAGTAGTAAAAAATATTAGATTTATGAGAATATTTTTTTCATCCAAAATTTATTGTCATATCATGCTTGTTTAATATATATTTTCCTGATTTTAAAATCGGCTTTGGTCAAAATTTCTTGGAATATTAATACAGAACGATATTGCCATCCTAAACAAAAGTCAAAAGGGCAAATTTTATAAAACCATTCGTTTCGGAATTGGCCTTAAATTACCCAAATAGCATGTTTCGTATTTCTATACGAATTAATTATAAGTAGGTAGATACGTATTATGGTTCCTGAATACATGCGTATTTATTCATGTAATTTTGAATGATACCGTAAATAAGAGTAAGAACAGCGTCAAACCATTCATTTAAGGTTTACGATATGTGCAAATATGTAAAACTCATTAATGATATTTTTAGGGGTTTAGGGACGTAGCTTGACCTAATATACGTTATTATTAAACATTAAATGGCTAAGATTTATTTAGCAACAAAAATATTAGCATATAATTAATTGATATAGAAAAATGAAACTTGGTTTTTGGTAATTTGGAATAGTTGTAATTTTGAAGAAAATGGATTTACAGAAATTCGTCCGATTGAAATTTTGATTACGATGGCAATACCATCCTGTAACAAACTGTAAATGAGCGGGAATTGTTGTTTAAAAAGCTTATTGTAGGTGTATAAATAGGAATCAAAAAAGAAAGTTTTCGATTACAATCTTCAATCTTTCAAGTTTTGTGTTCAAATGCTTTTAATTTAGACAATTTGTTCTCGTTCACAATTTCATAATTTTTATAAAAACTCATGCATATTTACATAAACCAAAACAGGAAAATAAATGTTTTTGTTAAAATTCTTACTTATTTTGTTTACATTTACTTCAGTAGCGTAGCATGAGTCACGTTCACCCTTGATACCGTCGTCAGTACTGTCAGATTTTATATGGATAATTAAAACGAAATACAATTTTTTATAAATTAAAAAATTCCCACCAAATTACGTTTCAAATAGCACACATTTCCTTAGAATTATGGTCATTGATTGAACTATAATTGGTTTTGAAATATTATTAAATAAAAGTTTAAAAAAAATGAGTAATTCTTACTTAATAATAATAATTTAATACCGTCGAAAATTATGTGGATTATCATACAAAGAGGAATGTATCCCATATAAGAATGAAACGTGGATGTTTAGTCACAAAATTAGTTCAACTAATACTTAACTGTATTGTGGAAGCTATAGAACATATACTGAAACAGAAATGTTTATTTCTTAAATATAACTGAAGGATTATTAATGTTTTCAAGGTGATGTGTGGTAGGACCAAATTGTAATTTCCTTAATTTATTTTATTTTATTTAATATTATAAGACACATTATTGGAATGTCACTTTAGGGTAATATTAATAGTTTAATCATAACTTTAAGGGAAATTGCGATTAGTTTCTAAAACTCTTTTATAACTGCATATTTACATAGATAGCAGTATTTGTGCATTTTTACAAAAAGTAATACTTCTCTGCACTAAAATTCTATATAAGAAACTTAAAGTGGTCTTGGCCGAAATATCAGATAATTTCTTTTGCAAATATTTGACATATATAGAGTGATATTTTCAAAAAGGTTTCAGTTAAATCACATATTCGCACCGCGTGTGATTTTTATTGGAGGCGTTTCCATGGTAACGATACACTACTTTAATTATAGAATTGTACGGATGCATATATAATTGTATGGATTGCATTTATGACTTACATTGAAAATTTAATATTATTGTCTCACAAATTTAAATAAATAATTATGATAATTTACATTTAAATAATAAAATTTGTGCTATTTGATTTCTTATTTTCACAATTTATAATGCATTAAGTTTAATTAATTAGTGTTCAATAATTTTAATTTGACATTTCCTATAACTTTATCGCCAAAATTTTTCACTGGAAGCGCTGGCATCCATTTTATTGTCCCTACCATGACTACACACACAACGAATAGGTGGTATTATCACGATAAAGACTATTTGATAAATTTCCTACAATGCGCTACTGATTTTATAAACACTTATAAAAATAAAAAAATAAAATAAAAAACAAATAAATAAATAAAATAAAATGAAAACTGTTTTAACCAAAGTGTTTACTGAATTTTACTAAGTAGATATATTCAACATTTTTGTATGTAGATGTGTACCTTCTGTATATTATTATATAAAGTGTAAGGTAATTGTAGAAATATATAAATAGAAAAGTTTGCATGAAACTGTTTTATGATATGAATAAATTAGCTGTTTAAAAAAGTATTTTCCAAATGAAAAGGTTATGTACAAATGGTACTTTAATGAATAGCTTTATTTTGTCTTAAAGTGTGTTTTACTTATATTATTATATATCCGTTATTAATATTTGTTTTTAGAAATTTCTACATTGAACATATTTTTGTTTCATTTAATAAAGCTTTGATGAAATATTATTTTCTTCCATATTTACTTAGTATCATCAATCATTTTTCGCTTATTTTATTTATGATCCATCCACTCTTTGTTATAAAATAATGATTTTAATCAGTAATGTAGGTATTAGCACAGTAAACCATTTAAAACAAAACTTCAAGTTCAAGAATGGACATGCTTATTTGTTATCAGGTTAGTTAAAATAAAATATGTGAGAAATTGACAGGAAGATATTCGATTTCCTGTATCTCTATATGTTAGGCCACCATCTCAATTTTACTATAAAACACACTTTCACCAATTCTTCAAAACCTAGACACAAAATATTCCACTTAACATGTCTATATGCTCAATATATGTGCTAGGATTTTTTTCGATTGAAAATCCGGAATCGTCTTTGATCAATTTTTTCGTGTTTTATAAGGATTATGACCAATTATGTTGAGCCTGCAAATCACTAGAAAATTACTCAGAAGAAAATTTCAATGAAATCAATGCGGGACAAAAAAAAACGGTACATGGAATGTATAGACAGATATAATAGGGGATAATCTTGATGTCAAATGGGCCATATTACCCATAAAATGTAAAGCTAGACTTGAAACTATGACAAAATTTGATAGTGAAATTAAAATTGATTATAAACCGAAGAAGTTATAAACAATCAAAGATTGCATTCAAAGGTTGTCCATCACCTTTTAGCAAAACAAAGTTTTATATGCAATCTCTATGGCGTTTCCCATGTATGACGTCACTAGCGGGTTTCATCCTCTTTGTTTAATTAAGAATTTTAAACGTTCATATCTTGTATACGAACTATGTAAAGATTCTTATAAAGCAACTTCACTTTTCTTTTTAAGAAGTGAGAATTATTCATCTAAAGTGATAAAAAAATTTTAGTCCGATCCCCTATTCATTGAATAGACGGATGCTAAATAAAGAAAACTTCCGTTGAAATCTCAAAACTTATTTTTCTTTTTGCCTATGAAAATGTGAAAAAAGTCATGCCTTAGAAATCAACTTTCTTACATTTAGTTTATTATTTCCTCCAATTTCCCATGCAGTTTTATTCATCAGGTACCATTTTTGTAGATATAAATTTTCGCATAAATAAATTGTTCAATCTTTGTGCAGTTTTCGGTCAAATAAAAAAAAAAAAATTTACTTATTGTAGAGGATAGAAGGAAGGATAAAGGTTATTTATGGGTTTTGTTGTGTTAACAGGTATGAGTACTGAATAAATGAATGAACTGAAGTGAACTGTTATGAAACTTTTGAATTTTAATGTATAAAATATTATTTTTTATTATTTATGAAATAAGCTTCGAGTTCCAATAATTCATAAACTTTTCGTCTGTTTTTAATATGAAATATTATAAAAATATATTTATTTAATTTTCAAAATGTGATCAATTTTAAAATGTCATTTAAGTACAAACCACATCGAAAGACGATATGATATTTTAATTTAGTATATATTATAATTATCTATATTTATATATTATTATTATTATTATTATAAGTATAATTATCTATCTGCCTTTGTAATCAGTATCGAATCAGTTCTTTTATCAGCTGCGTTAAATTAAATATAGCTTTCAATTTGATCGCTGAGAAACTTTTAATTTTGTAATTTTATCCATAGCTTTGATTAACATTTGTGTGTAATTTTACCATTCGATTATTTATGTGTTAGTTTGAACAAATATTACAACAAAAAAGTCTGATTCACAAGTATGCAAAAATGAACCCCGGTTCGCTTCCGTTACTTTACTGAATTTTTTTTATGTGCTTGATTTAATTATAGTTTTGGAAACAAAAATAAGTTTCAACAAGCCGTGGGTACGGTCTAATGCGATCCTTGCGGTCCACACGAACAATATCCAAGTATAATACATAGTTTAAAAAAAAATTAACAGACTTGAAACTACTCGACCGAATTCTTTTAGAATCATATTGCCGTGAACACTCTCGAAACGACACCTCAACGAAGTCGATATCATTTTTGTTCGTGCAATTTCGATGACAAAAAAATGACCAGGAACGTACACACTTTCTCTTGTGACGATCTTTAAACAGTTCAGTAGATTTTCTTCAGGCATAGTACTGCCCATGCAGGAATGCATCACTATGGCTCAGTGCGGACTATGATGAAATATTTTTTTGAGGTTGTTGCCCGTGGTCTCAAAAACAAACCCATGTACATATCAATAGACAATAACTAGGAGCGAATTTTTGGCGTTTCAGCTAAAATTATGTAAAATATGTTATAAGCTAAGGTATTTGTAAAACATATGTTATTTTTACCTGTTTCTAGTTGGCCCTTTAAAATTATTTTCTTGGCGTGATTACCATTCAAATTACCAAATTCTCAGAAACCTGCACTGTCTCTTGAACAAAATCTAATAAGAGTGTAATGTAATTTATTTAGCCACTAAGACCATAAATTAAGACGAAATAATGAAGTTTATTATTTTTTCTTGCTCAAAAGACATAATGTTATCTTATCTTCCCAAAAATTTATTAAAACATCTCTTCCCAGATTTTGTCCCTACGGTTTTATATCATGATCATGATTTCTGAAATATAAAGCAAGCAAATATTCATTATCATATACGCCGAATAACATGTTCGTTCAAACGAACCAATTTCACATATGACAGAGATATAGAATACATCCTATCTTTTTCATTAAGCATTTTGTTGAATCAGCCCAACACAGACAGCGTAGGAAGCTGTAACGTAATTTGTCGAGTTCTCAGAATTATGATATAATATTTACTTGCGAAATAAGTAAATAATATGAATATTTTAAGCGTTTTAATATTTAAGTCGCGTACACGAAGGTTTAGTTCTCCTTAATTTTTGTTTGAATGTTATCTAAATCAATGTTTTATCAATTTGACTATACGGTATATTAAGAATGTAAAAACTAGACTTGATCAAATTTGAAAGTGAAATTAAAATTGATAAAAAATCGAAGACGTTATAAGCTTTCAAAGATTGTTTTTTCATCTCCTTTTAGTCTCCTAAAAAGCTTTATATTATAATTTTGGTACATGGATAGTTTATAATCTGGATTAATACATAGAATACTTTATTATTTCCTTGACCCAGCCTTTTTTTCGTCTATATTGACTGAATCACACTGAAATCAGATAAATACAAATGTTACTTATAGAAGAATCAATTTGTCAACAGCTTTCAATCGAATTCGTATAGTACACAGATATTTACAGGCAGACATGCCAAACTTATGACACTCTTCTTCTTGTTTCGGAGAATAGAAAAAGTGTAATTGTGTACATCATTGATTTTTCAATGGGTTTCAAGTAATATTTACATAAAAAAATTGCACGTTTTAGTCGTCTATGTGAGTTAATTTTTTTTTATTTTCTCTCTTACTATCACTCCCATTGTAAAAAGACTAAGATAGATATTTCATAGAATTTTTTCTTATCACTTTTTAAAGAAGGTGTCAGATGGACGGAAGGGAAATATTAAAGTAATAAGGAGATACTCTCAACTCAATAAGTAAAGTGTATACGTGTGAAACATAATAACTTTTTAGGTTTTTATAATAAAGTTAATAACATGGAACACGGTGTGTGGTGCAATGTATGCATTGAGTGAACTTTAAAAAAATTCTGGTACATTATAATACCATGTATATGAAATGTACCAAGGTATACTAAGTTTAGTCCCAAGTTTGCAACCCTTAAAAATATTGATGCTATAAACAAAATTTTGGTATAGGTGTTCATAAAATCACCTAATTTGTCCATTTCCGGTTGTCTGTCTATCCTTCTGTCATCACGATAACTCAAAAACGAAAAGAGATATCAAGATGAAATTTTATAGTGTGCTCAGGACGTAAAAAGTGGGGTCGAGTTCGTAAATGTGTAACATAGGCCATTTGGCTCTTGGGTCCGTAAGAACATTCTTGTAAACCGTTAGAGATAGAACAAAAGTTTAAATGTAAAAAATGTTTCTTATAAAATAATACACAACTTTTGTTCTAAACATTTTTTCGTAAACATCACTGTTTACCCGTGAAAGCGCAAATTGTATAGAATGTATTATATGGGAATATCAGTTATATATGTGTGACATGTATGTATGTGTAATGTGGCAGAGTAATCAACACTGTCTATAAATGGTATTTCAATAAGTAACTCAGTCAATTGTTTGTTTTCACTTGTTTAATATAGTGTTTTGATCAAGTATCAATGTCATGTGTTATTAAGACATTAAAGACTATTATTATCTAATAAACTATTGATGGCAATATGATATTTTGTTATCCGTTATTGGATTCTTCTTAAGACGAACTTTACAATTGCATGAGAAAAATAGAAGTAGCTTCAAAAAAATGAAACTTCAATGAACAATCTCCTTGTGAGAAATTAGCCTTTGAAGTTCAATGCTATAGATTAGGTATGTCAATGAGAAAATGATACTAAATTTGCTTTTGAGCACTTATTGGGTGAACAAAAATCAAAGAAAAACAACGATTCTCACCCGATCACTGAAGTTAATCGCCAATGGGCACACTTAGTTCTAGGGTGAGTGACCACTTGATAACATTGTGTTGTGTTGTTGCTTTTTTTAATTATTTATAATAGTTTTTTATACACACGTTCATAATTTCAATGAAATTTAAATTATTTATACTATAATTAATTAAAAAATTTCAAAAAAAACACAATTATTCCAAAGAATTAAATTTTCACTTCCGTTAACATAGTTGCGAATTCATATTTGGGTCCAAAAATTTTCTCAGGGTATTTATACTGCACTCAATTTCATTTCAAGGCGACCGAAGGGACGTTTGTATGCAGGGTATGAGCAGAACAATTATTTTTATTCAATATATGAAATAAAGTAGCTTGATACCCGCCCGCTGGGCTCAAAAGTAAAAACCATCGCTTTATAGCCCCCACCTTTCTTGATCTAACTTATTTCCCTTCCATAACACTTGCAGAGATTGTTTTACGCAGCTAAAGGTATGTACAGTTTTCAATTTTTTTTAATTGTAAAATAGTCATAATTCATTGAGTATATCAGAAAAGATAGCCAGGAATTGTTTGACATTTCCAATTTTAAATTTTTACAGAATTCTTTAATTTATGGTTCAAAATGATGATCATACATCTGATCTATAATCATCATTTTGAACCAAAAAGATTTCTGTAAAATTTAAAATAGAAAACGCCAGATTAAATTTAATTTAAAAAAATATCTTTATAAATTATAGCTCATGTGTTATTTAAATAAATAAATGAATAAATTATTTTTATTCTTTTTTTAACAATACATATATTGTACAGAATACATCAGTTTCTTTAAATCATTTATCACAGTTTCATTAAAAACCATTCGATAGTTTTAGCGTGAAAGCGTAACAAACAAACAAACATCCTTACTTTGACATTTATAAACTATAGGAATAGGGATAATCATGCTTTTGTGGGCGTGTGCATGTGACCGTGTGAGAATGTTTGTGTGTTTTAAGTATGATCTAATCCCAATGTTTACAGGTTTGTGTACTCCGAATATGCGTGTATAAGGAAATATAGAAAAGAAATCTTAAATTTTAATGATAACATTATTCGAATATTATTTGATTGCCTTTTTTGTAGTTTCTATACGTACAGATTATCATCTCCGTAATATATTGACGGAAGTTAAAAAATGTTTTATATTAGTTTTTTATGGTACTTACTCTGTTCGCCAATAAGAAGAAGCCTTGTTAATTTTTCCAACCGTATACAAAAAACTACAGCTTTACATTATATATATATATATATATATATATATATATATTATATGGTACTACGTATTATTGGCTTGAAGGTTTTATTTACGTTTTCTATGAAATTAATGTTGTTTTTAAAAGTAATAAATTATGCTACAAATATAATTTATTTAAATTTTACTATAAAAAGGCAATGAATATGCTTTGAAATTGTATAAACACATTACGAATGGAAGTACAATTGGTACTATACCAATTATTTTAAATGTTCATGATATTGTTTCCTTTGTATAAGGTAAAAAATATCTTTGCATACTATAATAAAAAAAAAATTTGTCTCCAAATTAAAAACACTTAAATAAAGCCGTATTGTTGTTGCTTTTACGTATTTTCTACTTATTAACCATACGCAGCAAATGGTAGAACTTATTAATCAAAGAAAAGTTTGAAGTGTCTGATTGCCTGTGGTAAGTAATGGAGTGGCTCTTGAACATGTACAGATTTTACCATTATAGTTTATGTTATTCTCTATAATCATCGAAATGGTTTCAGATTTTATTCACCAGCTCATTTCTTATTTTGAAGAACAAAAGTGGACTCTCACAAAAGTGGTTTTTAGTGGATTCCTCAAACGAATACACTCAACTTTGATTAATAATCGTTACTAAATAATCGCAAAAATTGCCTCATTTCAGAATTTTTATATTCATTTTAAAGCCTGGAGTCTCTTCTTTAAGGAATTCTCAGACATCTCTTGTGAATTTTTTGATCTCTTTAAGACTTTAGTTAAAAGGAAAAGAAGTTTTTTTGAGGAAGAAAATTTTTCCACATCCAGGGCGAAGCAAAGGTTAAAATCAATAAGGCTTATAAAACAGAACTTCTGGAATCATGTGCAAAGACCATCTTCATAACTATTTTTCCTTTATCAATCGTTTTACAGCCAACTGGTATTACTTATGGCGTGGAAAAAAGAAAGTGTAAATAAATTAGCGCCCAAAGCTAGATAGTTGTGAGATTTCAGCCGACTTTTTAATGGAAAGTGTAGAGACATTTGGTGAAAAGTCATCAAACATACGTCACTTAGACTTTAAACAAACATATTTTTTATTTTACGAATATGTGTTTACAATGAACGAATACCACCGAGCATGGAACCAGTAAGTAGTTCTACAATTCCTGGATATTTTTAACGTATCTATTGTACATTATCAGCTACACATTTTTTTTAAATCCATTTATCTACAAATGCAACATTATTATTGCTGGAAATTTTATTTCCTTTTCTTAGATTCGAAATTTTATTCGATTTTAATCATTTTGTTTTATTTTCCAAATATTGTCAACCATTGTAATAAGATTTGGCTTGAAATACAATAAAATACTATCTATTCTATTTTATTCTATTTTATCTAATATATTATTGTATGTTATCAAATAGGATGCCTCGCCTATGTTTGTTCGCTTATAGCATGAGTTTTATTATATAGTAATTTTAATGCTGAATTTTTTATGTGAAGTCCACTTTACGTGAAGCAGGGATATGAATATTGAAAAAAAAGCGTTGGGAAGTGTAAAAAAAGTTAGTAGCGCAGGAGTTGCGTTAGCTAAGAGAATTCTCCCAGAGATTGAAAAAAGAACACATTTAAAAAAATTTGGAGAAAAAAATCACAATAGTACTTTTTTGCTTAAAACTAATTTTAATTGGAAAAAATTCAAAATTTTGTACATTATGGATCCCTCATTAATCGGTCCATTATTCTCATCAACAAACTTGACCTTTCAAATACTAAAACTCTTTTTGATAAAATTTTATTCAAATGGGACCTAAATTGCGACCGCTAGAGAGTTTACAGACACTTAAAAGTATAGATACATATGTATCTATACTTTTATTTTTGACATTCAGTTGGTAGGATCGATGCATATTTGAAGAAATTTTTCCAAAATTCCACCATCAGGACAAAAGCAATAGTTCCGTTTCCTTCGGCAATTCGCTAATATTTGAATTTATACATTGTACTGTTTACAGTTTTCTTTTTTACTTCTTCTTTAGCCTTTCGCTGAAAAATTCGTTTAAATATTCGAAAATTTAGCATTGATTTCTGACTTTCTCAATTAATATGGATTTTTACACTTCTAGGCAATTTCAAAGACTCGAAACAATACATCATTGAGATTACAGTTCCATAATACCGCAAGCAAAGATGCTGAAATTCTTCAAGAATATTCAGAAACTTTTCATATTGCATTACTGTATTTTTAGTGGCACAAAACATAAAATTATTTCAAAGCTACCCACTTTTGCTAGCAATTTGCAGTATGGTTCCAGAGTTAAATTGAGAAGTATAGTAATATAATGAGGCCATAAATACAATTTAATTAATTTTACTAGAATCAAATGGGCTGCAAATGCACAAACATGAAACAAATCCATCGATACATTCAATTCGTGAATCGACTGTAGGCAGTCTACACTCAAAATGTGTGCATTTGAAATACATCTTCATGTAGTCGAACACGGTAGTTAGTTGCAGCGACAACTGTATATTGTTACACTGGACTGGGGCTCTGCCATCAACTTTATGCACTTGATGGCACGGCTCATAGGATTCTTATCTACTCAAACGATTGTGATGTTCCACTTTCTTGGCTATAATCATAAACAAATTTATCGAAAATTTTTTTGTTTACTTAATAAATTGTTTAGTAAATTGTTAACCTGGCCCCTAATGATCATATTCACTATGGTTTATATCAAATTTCAGGTAAGTCACCTAGTCACTTCTGAGTCTGGACCCCTAGAGTTACACTCATGCATCTCGTTTATAATTTATAATACGAAGAACATTCATGATGTAGTTAGAAAAATAGTTAATTGAAAAACATCCACTATACTGCACTACAAAACTTATTAATACATGTATCCATTTACTCCATTTACTCATTGTGAGCCAACCCAGTCAGACGATAGTTTATTACTCTTTATAAATGAAAAACATTAAAAGCTTTAGCTCTCCATTTATGTATGTATATATTTAATTTTTGAAAAAAACTCAAAGTATTGAAATAGCTTTTTATATGTTAGAAACAAGAATTAATTGGAAATGCATAACAATGTTGATGCAAAAAAACTCATGTGTTCTTTTAGAAATACATTGGTAAATAGAGAAACAAACAAATTTAAGAGTACCTACAAACTAATTTTTGATTAATTTAATAATTAAATGTTATCTGTGGGTATACTTAAAGTGATGGAACATAATAAATAGTCAACAATTTATAAGTGTATTACGTCTTTTTTTAACTCAAGGATAATAATAATTATTAATGGGGTTTAACCTCCGTTTTTCTGTTAAATACGCCTAGAACAGAGACCACTCACATCATTATTTGTTAATCTTTATTTCTATATCTGCATTCATATTTTACAATTACATTTATGATGTGGGTGGAATCGGTTACCTCGTTCCTATTCAAGCGACGACAATGTAATCTAAACTACAGCCCCCATTAATTATAATTTGTCACATTGCCACAGCCTGGATTTGAACCCGCAACCTTAGTCTAAGTAGTCAAACGATCGAAGTCTAATGCCTTAGTCCGCTCGGTCTTTACTTAAGGATATGCGAGTTAATTGTTGAAATACCATGTACAGTGTTGATGTATAGACAGTGTAAATAAAAAAGATATCCACTTTTAAATAGCCACACACACTTAACTGATGTTGCCATATTAATACATACTATAAAATTTGCAACTAATTACCACCCTCGTGGGTAAACAGTGATGTTTACAAAAAAATGTTTCAGACAAAAGTTGTTTATTTTTTTATAAGGAACATTCTTTACATTAAAACTTTTGTTCTATTTCTAACGTTTTACAACAAGGTTCGTACGGACCCAAGACCCAATTGACCTATGTTGCTCATTTACGAACTCGACCTCACTTTTTACGTCATTAAAAAATTTCATCTTGATATCTCTTTTCGTTTTTGAATTATGTGTTGACAGACAGACGGGCAGACGGACAGACAACCGGAAATGGTATAATTAGGTGATTGTATGAACACCTATACCAAAATTTTTTTCGTAGCATCAATATTTTTAAGCGTTACAAACTTGGGACTAAACTTAATATACCTATGTACATATTTCACATATACATGGTATAAAAAGGTTTTGCAATAAAGTAAAAGTTTTGTCAAATATTTAATTATTAATAAAAATTAAAAGATATATAAAACTGTGATAGCAATATGTAATATTTACCCAAAATTTATTATGAGATTAAGATTCTTTCAATAAAATAAAATATTTCTTCGTAAGTTATCGTAAACGATATTTTCCTTAAACGAAAATTCATCACAATAATACATATTATATGTGTTATAAACACACCATATTTAGTACCATAAATGAGTAATGAAATTCTGTTATATCCATCTCAACGTCCAACTGTAGCGGTAAGGTAAGGTAAGCAAGCCATGTAGGTACTATAAATTTATGACTTTTAATTCTTGTGAGATTTGTAGAATATTTTCATATAAAATTAAACACGAATAAGCTGTATATTTATACTTCTGTATTCGTGGTAAAAATATTTTTATTTCTATATCAAATATAAAAACTTTATGCCATAATACAGCTAGATTTCATAGAAATATATCCCAAACTTCTATATGATTTTCTAATTCATAAAATATTAAATATATTTGAATCCTTAAAGTATTTCAATTCTTTTTGATAGTCTTTTCAATGAAGTATATACCTTTCCAGAAAATCCCCTTCTACTTTCAGTATCAGAAGTAAGAGAAGGTAGAAGTCAGAATGCATCCACTTCGGAAATCAAAATAATACTCTAATGTGCACACCTCACGACTTTCTTGTATATTTTTGATCGCTAGTAATCGAGTCAGCGCTCCAGCGAACGTTATTGGTTGCAAAAATTAATTATATCATTCCTTTGTACTTCATACGCCTCACGGCTTATTAAATTACTCATTATTTTTTTTATTAATAATGTTACTTTGTTGAGGCACTACTAATACGGATATGTAAGCTTTGATAAACTATAAATTATTATTTTTTAAATGTGAAAATTTTAAATTAATATGCACTCTATCAGTATCGAGCGTATATTATGTTCATAAAAAATCTATGTTAAATTACTACTAGATGTAGCCACTTTGCCGTGTGGTTTACAAACTTATTGTTCAGGCTTTTTTTTAGCTTTTTTATATCTATATATGGTTCAATTTTAGTCTTTTGGTATTGATTATAAATATTAAATAATCATTGTATAAAAAGTATTTGAAAGGGAAACATTTTTCGTGACTTGATTCACCATTTTCACTGAAGTTTATCTGAAATAAAACACATAAGATTGGGCCAGGGAATATATCTTTGAAGAACTTAAAATAACGGTGAACTACAGAGAGACGAGAAAATGAGAAAATTTATATACACTTGGATCAATCAGTTTTAGTGTCTCAAAATCTATTAAAAATATGTTTGCCAGTTGTTCTTGGTTCTAGCCAAAACCTTTAAGTATAAATGGCTACTTTCAAGGCGCTCTCCTTTCCAGGTATCATAATGAATTGTATAGCATATGCAGGACAAAAGAGTATAGTACACCAGATTGTTTTTATATATTTTGTTCATCTATTATATTAAGTTTTGTTAAGCTTCTGATACCTCGCTCGCTACACAGAACAACCAACGTAAATTTATGGAGTATGAAATATACAAAATAACATAAACATAAAATAACAAATTTGTTTGTTATTTCCCAATGGAAGAAAATTACATTTTCAGGAACATAAAACTTAAAAGTCCTTATAACATATGAATAACCAACACCAACTAAAACTGTGAAGCTAATCAGTCTCCTCTATACTACTTATATACCTGCTTAGTTCATTTATTCTATTTATTGTGTATAAATGTGAATTGTCCATAAAAAGCTACTGCCACACACATAGGAACTGGAACATACTAACATACATACACCACATATACCTACACCTTCGTCGTTTGTTTCTAGGAATACCTGCATTGTGTGTTTGTTATCTCTTCATATACTACGTTCGTATTCGTATTGGCCACATGGTTTTACTAACAAACAATAATACAATTACAAACGCAAATGAATATAAATAACGAAACTATATGCAAACGTAATAATATATATCCGTAGAGGATGTTACTGTTGTTACATGTTTGTTATATATAGGTACATTTATTTATTACTGTTGAATAAAGTTAGGTAAGTATGTAAGGGCAAGTGTTGTACCTATGATCAGGATCCATAACTGAAAATCAATCACTCTATTCAAAAGATAACTAGCAACTATAATTATCTGACTGTTTGAGGTAGACAAACATTGAGTTTTGCTTTGCTAAAAAAATGCGATATTGACATCATTTGTCAACAATACTACAAATTTTCAACTAATGATGATTTACAAAGGGCCATAAATAGTTCTTATAGTTTGATTTATTACGAAATAAATGCAAATTCAGAACTAAAATACTATTTAACACTAGAGTGTTCTATTGTTTTTCTGAGAATTTTAGCATAGCTGCGTACATCTGGATCTAAATTGATTCGCCTGGCTATCAACAATATATCATATGTCATTGACTACGAAATGACGTGTATAGTATGCAATTTACAAGGAAAAGAAAGCTTGAAGCACATTCTTTTGGAATGCCCGGTCTACTTTTTTGCCAGAACGGAACTCCAAAGATATGTGGAAGCTGATCTTGATTTGTCGACTCTGCTATCTGATATTTTGGAAATAGCTCGCCTTAATAAAAATTTCTGTCTTATAAACGAATAATTATTTATTTTAAACGAATAATTAACCATAATGAGTCTTATTTAACTTTTTATTTTCATTTTTTCTTTTATTTTATATACATATTTTATTTATTATTATTTTTATTACACTTTAGAGTTATTTACTTATTTTATTTTTTTATTGTATCTGCATCAAATCTCACAAAATTTATTATTTAACTTAAGTTTTTATATTGATTTTGCATTTTTTTCGAATTTTTAGTTTAGATATACAATAATTAATATTATTGTTTTTATTTTTTTGGTCTACACACTGACCTATGTATAAATTTCGATTGTTTTTACCAAACCTTCTTGTGCAAAAGTTGTAATACTTAAAAACACAATAAAGACTATTATTATTATCATCAATTCCTCTATTCAGGGTCGAATTTAGGACGAGGCGTTGGCTCCAAAGCCCCCACAAATAGAGAACTTGCATTAATTTTTTTTACCACAAATTCATATATACATAAAAAAATAGTTCATCTAAAGTATAATTAATTAATCTTTTTTAAATAAATAATTCCATTTTGTTATTCATTATTCATAAAAAATCTAGATATTTCTAGAGAAATGGAACATCACTAAAAATAGAGAAAATAATGTGTCTCAAAATCTGTAGTTAGTTCTTGTAGTTGGTGTAAAATGTCTCTTAAAATTTGCATTTTTTTAACTGAAGGTACTCGAGTTACTCCTATCTATCTATTACTATACCTATTGGATACAGTGGATACTAGGGAAAGTATATTCAATCATAATAAGTAGGATAGAAGGAACAATAACGCGATAATATGTGAAGTAATTGTCGATACCAACTGTAATTATTACCAACAGTTAGTTGTTATAAATACTTTATACTTTGAAACATAAGTTTAATATTTATGATATAATAATGATGTGGTCTTTAATCCTTAGTTTACATTATTTGAATAAATAGGCACAATTTATGTGCTATACTAAGTTATCTATGATTATCGATTAAAGAATGAAAAATCTGTAATGGGAAAGTTTGATCTAAATCTCTTCTTAATGCATTGAATTTTTCTGAGAAATCCCAAAGTGATTCAGAATAACTAACTGAGAATTTTTTGTACAGAAAATCGTTTTTGATAACGTAAAATATCGTAAGCTTGGTATAATTATTTGGAATGAATAAAATAATTAACTTAATTGGAAAGTTATTAACTTAATTTCTCACTATATTATGCATCACTTAATCATTTATCTTTCAAGATGATCAGAACTGGAAAAATTTTTGAAATGGTGATGAAGGAGAGATTAATTAATTGTAAATATTGCATTATATTCAGTAGTTCTTGTAGAAATGTATTCTAAACCAATGACAAGACCCACTTAATTTGGATATTAATAGATCTTGCGCTAGACTTCTTGCATTAGTTGGTTTATATTTATAAAGTAGGCAGCATATGCTGGTTACGAAATAATAGATGACAAGTAGTACTTTTAGAAGGCAATTTATTTTTAAGCATTCTGATAGAATTTCTTGTATCCTTAAAATATCGCTGCTTACATTATTCTAAACAGCAGTCAATTATAGTCATTTGTATAAATTTAAAAGAAAAAAATTATTCTTTGAAGATACAATAAGTTTTGTGAACCAGTCGGATTTCTTTTACCGAATAGAGTTATTCGTAAATCCACGAATTTCGTATGGAATTAGTACATTATTCTGCCAGTATTATCAACATATTAATGCAGGAAGTTAAACACACGATTTAAATTTGGCGAGTCTGACTCTCTTGGTATATTGTAAGAGAAAGTTAGAAATATATTCCGATTTTTGTTTGCGATATAATTATTATTCAAGTATCGATTAAACATTATTAAAACCTTCCTGCGTTATTAGGGCTATCTTCCTTAAATATTATCATTTACAAATAAAAAAAAAAGATATTTAATAATATAATAAAAAAGTAAAATCATTTCCTGAAAACTGTAGTTACTGTTCAGTAATCATTTTTTAATCTATATACAAAATAAATAAAGATCTCTTTAAGTTATATACTATTAAATAATTTATTCACAAACCGTAATCATTAATCATTATGTATAATAAGGATTGATGGCACAATTTCTTGGCACCTTTTCAAATAGTTGAAAATTATTTACTACTATTGTTAGTAATAGTACAGGCGTATATATGTACGTATTCTATTCAACATTAAGAACATATTTATTTGCACCGTTAACGAAGTTAATTAACTGAATACAGTATGACAAAACACAAAATATTTATAAATTAATAAATTATTTACCCAAATATTTATCGATTTTATCAAATTTAACAAAGTTTGTTGTTTTATCTATTTTCAATTATAACATATAAAATTTAAAGACAAAGACAAAGAAACCATGAACCCATAATAAATTTCGATTTTTGCCAAAATTTCCTAGATCAGTTTTTTGTATTTTTAAAATACGTATTTTCTACTACCAAGTAGTCATCATCAGTAAGAATTAGCTAGTGAATGTTACTCTTTGCTAATTCTTGATGATGACTACTTGGTAGTCGAAAATACGTATTTTAAAAATACAAAAAACTGATCTATGAAATTGGGGCAAAAATCGAAATTTATTTCGACATTTCTCATTTATTATCTTCGATAATATTTATATCATGAACCAATAATGTTGCGATTTTTATGAATGTCTGTCATTTGGAGGATTTATATCTCTTATCTTTGGCTCGGGTGGATACTCTACGGTAACCAAATTTTTCGATTCTTGTATTTCGATATTTGAATTTTGACGTTTTACCCCTGTCGTGTAGTAAAAATCAAGTCATTTAGTAATACCATTTGGTAACAAATGACAAGAAGTTTGTAATTTAAATCCATTCAAGCCACCTTTTTTTAGATTATACCTTGAAATGGCAGTCTAAAAGAATCATAGAATTTTTGTTGAAAAGACTTTCATTCGGGCCCAGGCGGTCTACCAAATTCAAATATGTCATTTATATTCTATTCTAAGATAAAACAAAGTTATTCTAATGATTCCTCAGTCGTAACGGAGTATATAGTTCATACACATTTTCAATTGTAACATTAATGAGACAAACAAGAAAATAAAATGTTTTGACGTTGTTGCTAAGTGGGTCTATCTTTTCGTTTGTAAAAGGAATCATTTCGTGAACAGGAGTTCATGTACTAACGCCATATGTTTGTGCATAAGTTAAAGAAGTCGAAAAGTATGAGCTTAGATAACTTTTCTCATCTGTGCGTGAATAAGTAAACAAGGCCGGTAAGTGTGAGATCAAATGAGACAGACAATTAACGGTAGACAAAAATGCATTAAGAAATGAATTAAAAGACTTATCCCCGTAAAAATTTCGACAGTATCAATTATACAGTCAACCAAGGTTTTTAAGTCGTGCTTAATGTTGGATATTAAAACGGTATCATCAGCTTAGCGAACATTATTGACAAGGATAACGTTAACATTTATGCCTTTGATTTACAATCGATTACAATCGTATAGAAATGTAGATGTTGAATAGAATTGGATTTGGTACGCATCCCTGTCTCACGTCTATCTTTATTTAAGTCAATTTCGTTTCTCTGATTTTTTAAGCTAGTAGCTAATCTTGCGAATAAATGCAGGTAAAATATTTTTTAATGTTATTGCATAAAAGAGTAAAATATAACATAAGTTATTATACCTGATTAACCTATACTACTAACTAATGAAAGCGCTGTAAAATAAAACTCATCAATTTTTCCAACCAAATTATTTTTGTACCATCTGAAAATGAATATATAAAAAAAAGCAAATAAGAAAATTTACATAAATTGTAATTTCAAGAGAATTATAAATAACATTTTTATCTAATTTCAATAAGTTGTATTTTTAGATCCCCGAATCAAAAGAGGGGGTGTTATTAGTTTGATCGCTATGTGTGTCTATCAATGGCATCGTAGCGCCTAAACTGCAGAGAAACTGACTTGGATTATTTTTGATTCGTTTGAAAGGTAATTTAATGGGGAGTGTTCTTAGCTATGTTTCAAGTGAGAGTTTAGGATTCCGTACCCGGAACAACGAAAACATAGGCGACCCTCAAAATCGGTTCAGTAGGCAGAAGGCTCTAAGGAAATAGGTAATTTAATGGAAAGTGTTCTTGGATATGTTTCAAATGCGAATTAATTAAAATTAGTTAAAAATACTTCCAGTAAGGTACTGTCCATTCAGGCGTACACATTCTTCAGACAACCAAGTAATTCATTTCATTCCGAAGGATTTGAGCCACATGTTGTCAGTTGCGGCTTTTCAGTGCTTAATTACTGATGGTAGATTATTTTTGTACAGTTTTTCTTTTCTTTGAATCTCTTATTTTCAGGTAAACTGGTAAGACACAGTCATAAGTTCTCCAATCCAATTAATTTTAGTTATTTTCTCGAATGCATTTGTATGAATTTTAAGATATTTATATTTTTTTTAAATAATTTTGAAAAACGGTTCTTTGTTATAAAACTTTTTCAAAATTGCACCGTGTTCTATCCCACTATATATACTTGACAACTTTGTAAATTGAATACATATTTACAAGGCAAGAAGAAACAATATTAAAATATATGTAAAAAAAATTATTATCATAATAATAATTCGAAACGTTTTATGGAAAACTTACAATTTTACTTAATAGTTACTCTTCTTACTATTAACCAAAAGTTGTCTGAACAAACCGTTGTTATTTATACATGTTCCCAATGGACGATAATATATTATTCTACGAATTTTTTTACCCATAGCACGTTGCGTTAAAATTAATATACAAATATATTATAGAGCATACGTTTATATGCTTACGAAGTGTGGTGTATATTTAATGTTAAATATTTTTCCATAACCAAATAGGAATAATTTTTCGCTTTCTGAGCATTAACAAATATCTACAATGCGATTCACACTAATTTGCGTTTAATATATTGTGTTTGTATAAATTCTATTTATTTAATTATGCACCTGTGGCCGAGTTTATCAACCTTTTGACCCGCTTCAAATTTTTGTTTGTTTATTTTTCTGGTAGAAAAATGTTGTGCCATCTTTACTTCGTGAGATGTCTACTATTTTGATTGCTTTAAGCAAAAAGTAATTCTTTTAGAAATGAAGTGGAGAAAAGAAACTTAAGCCACCTTACCTATTTACCTTCGATATAGTACATGTGTCCAGTGTGAACTTATTAAATTTCATTTTATGGCTTGATAAGACTCTTTGTTTTTTTCAAAGTTGTCTTCTACAGATTGATTTAAGTATCTGCCTATATATAAAGGACATGTATAAATTGACATGGTAATTAATTGCACAGTTCGATTACAATAATGTCAACCATCTTCTAAATAACATACTGTCTCGTGGGTTAGCTTAGTCAATCAACTATCACCGACATAATTTATAGAACATCAATTTTTTCTAAGAATATTAGTATTATTTGGTCTGATAAATCAGGATTATGTTTCAAAGACGATGAGACTATATTAAATCGTTTTTCTAGAAGCAAACAATCCATGGATGCCATATTTCTGTTAATATCAAATGTTCATGTCACGAATGCAATTTTTGAATACATACTAACTAAGAGTAAGTAAGCACTTGAAAATTAGTTATTTATGAATTTTGTTATATGCAGTACGTTTATTTTTAGATTTTCTATATATTATAAATTGTCAATATATATTCAAAATACTGTTTTACTTGTCTAGAGGGAACGCAACTTTCTTGCTCTACTCAAAAAAATTCACTCAGACTCTTACTCAGAAAAATTGCTCTACTCAACTGGAGCTAAGAAGTGAAAAATATCTTGATTAATGTTTTGATTTGCATTTCAAAGATTTACAGAATTTTATCTTTTTAAAATGGATTGATTTTTTAACGGAAAACTTTGGATCTCGATTTAAAACGTGACAAATATTTTATTTTACGTTCTCATTTTATATGCTTCGAAAGCTTTAAAACTAAATAAAATCAATTGAAAATGTTATGATGATTATACGTAAGAAACATTTTTTATAAGAAGGCTGAATTTTCTTCTCGAATTCTTGTAACTGCCACCACCATTCTTTCTCTCAACTCACCGTAACTTCTTAAATCCTTAATCCTTGAAAAGTTACCATCACAACACTAAAACTGCGTTGGTAATTCCACAGTAGACGTACTGTATACTATGACAAAAGTTTTCTTCAAATGTATAATAAAATTAAATCTCAGAACTTGTGAACGTTTAAGAATAGAGTGGTTGGGTTTTAGAAATAAGTTTCCACGCAATAGAATGATAATTTATTCTACATAACAAACGCACGATCTGTAATTCCCCAGATGGTGCAACTGGATGGTGTAAAAACGCGTTAAATCTCGTGATAAAAAGGCTTAACGTGAGAACTTAAATTGAGGATGTTTAGTGCCCTTGAAGTTGCTTAAAATATTTTACACTAAATGTTTATTTGTATATCATTCACAATCTCATCTTGATTATTAATAGATAAATTATTAGGTGCAAATGATAGCATTGGCGATTCTTTTATCTCATTTTCATTCTTTTTTCCTTTTTATCTGCTCGCTATTGGTATTAGTTTCGATACCAAAACGAAAATTTACCAAATAACTGAAACTTTGTGTGCCAGTTACTGAGCAGTGTGTTAGTTAATTTCATATGCCGTCTGTATAAATATCAAGTCGATTCTCTGTATAAATCAATTATTAAAACAGCCCTTTTGTCAATATTCCTCAAGTTTTAAGCTTTAAAATCATACCAAAATTAAAAACTCTGCATTAAAATGAAAAGGTTTTTTTGGTAAAAATACTGACTTTAATAGTTAATTTCTCTTAAACCGTACAGATATGAATTTTTTACAAAAGGCGTATAAAAGGATAGTTAAATGATAAATAAAAATTAAGCGGCATTACCGTTGTTTTTAAATTTTTAATTTAGAACTATTTTCTGTAAAATATGGCTACTTTTTCTAAAAATCGTTAACTTAAAATTTAGTTGGTTTTGGTTAAATATTTTTAGTGAATCCAAATGCGTGTCTTACTGGTAATATGTATATAAAAATTATTAGTAGTGTGGTAGGTACTATGTTACGTTGAGCGACATCTCATTATGAAAAAAAAATTGATAGCTCTTTAGGGGTTAAACCTCTTTCTTAATTTTCCCCAAGTGGAATATCATTGAAATGCAACTACTACACTTTATATATATGTAGAGGCCTCTACTCTCTCGTATGTGTTTAATATTATGTTTTCCATTTACATAAGAAAACATAACAATAAAACTTAGGTATTATTATTTTTATTCCGATAGACTTAATTCTTTCCCAAAACATTGTATGAATATTTATTTAAAGACTGTTAGGCTGAAAATTATAATTTTTTTTATGATTATTATTTAAGAGCACTTTTGTGTTCCAAATTTGCAATACAATTTTAACTACTCAACTTGTTCTTAGAAATTGAAATGCCGGCGGTTACTCGCCGTTTATGTTTCTTCAATATTCCCCTATACCTATCCCTTATCGAATTATAATAAATTTAAAATTTATGAAAACTTCAAAAACAAAACAAGCCCTTTGAAAAGTATAAACTATAAAGCAATCATTTTATTCCGTATCGAATAATATTAAATTCCAAATTTAATAAAAACCCGTTTAAAAGAAGCATTTGAAAAGTAAAAACCATAAAGCAACTATTGGTCTCATATCTCACTATGACTTTTGGATAGGCCACTTTATTAATTACTGCCCTTTCAGGCAGGTATGGCAGTGTTGGTAGTAAGTTCATATTTTCAAGTACTGATTGATAAAAATCGGGAAAGGTGCCGGGATATTGGTAACACCAATAGACACTTACTTACAGACTACCTGGACTTCAATTATAAGTCTCTTGCTCAGTTTGGAAGGCTGTAGAGATGATAAATCTGTTAAAACGTTGAAAAATTGGTTTAATATGGGAATCTCCTCAAACTTGAGGAATTTTCGTAAACTATAGTTAAGATTACTCTCGATAAGGTCTCCGTCCAAACAAAAACAACTCAATCAAATTCTTCTTCCGTTTGAGAGCTACGATGTCACAAGCTTTGTGCCTTGTGCCTGCTTTGTGCACTTGTTAAAAACATAGCACCTTTCTCTGGTGACATCTCTGCCTTGGTTTTTTTTAGTCGAAGTGTAAAAATTATTATCAAAGGACTTTTGACGTGTAATATGGGAATCTCCTCAAACTTGAGGGATTTGCGTAAGCTATAGTGAAGATTACTCTCGATTAGGTCTCCTTCCAAACAAAAACAAATCAATCAAAATCTTCTTCTGTTTGAGAGCTACGATGTCACAAGCAGACACAAAAGTACATATGTTAAAAACATAACACCTCTCTCTGGTGACACCTCTGTCTTGGTTTTTTTTTTAGTCGAGGTGTAAAAATTATTTTCAAAGTACTTTGAACATAGCATGAAAATAATTTAAAAACTGTTGAAAAGTTAAAAGATTCCTTAAAGTGGTGCTATAGATAAAAACAATTCTAACGAAGTATATAATAATCGAGTTTTAATTACAGTTGTAAAGAAGTATGATCCATATAATAAAAACATATTATATTGTTTATGAGTTTGGAGGTTTAATAAAATATATTGATGTACAAAAATGAATTATACTATAAAAGAATATTTTATTTTTTTATAGAAAATTATAAGAACAACGATGAAAAAGAAGTGACAGATGATATTTGAAGTGTAATAAATTATCATCTTTTACACAAGTATTATTGCTGAAGAAGACGAATAATAATAACGCAAGAGCAAAAAGCAGACGAATAACACTGTTTAATGTTTATACATACATACACCACCATTTTTGTTTAATAACTGGAATGCTTTTATAAAATAATAAATATGAAATATATTCAATGAATTGCTGTTTTGTGAATTTAAATTCAAAATTTTCATCAAGTATTATTAGTATAACTATGTATCATCATATATAGCATTCGTTAAACGTTATATGTAGTATGAAAACTATATAAAATACACGTACTCACATCCCTAGTTTTAGTTTTCATTGAAAATATTCCTCGTGGAAAATAATTTTAAATGATAATTCACTTCAAAAATGAATTTAAAAAAATTATTGTATTTGAATGAAGCTATACTAATGCAGGTGGGGATGGCGCATGAAGTTGCTAGGGCGATGAACGTAATCTGTTGTGATTAAACAAGAGACTATATAATATGTCCTAAGTTCATCATGAATATGTTTGTCCAGGTGCGAGTATATTTTTTCAAATCTCTTTAATTAAGATTACGCGGTAAAGCTATTTGTCTTTCTAGTTGACGCCATTGTATCATAAATAAAAATCAATTATAATCTTAAAGACTTTGACGTTTAAAAATTGTATGCAAGCTAGTAAACAGAAAAACATAAATAATACAAATGTTTATGTTGATCTGTTCATTCTGAGGGTAATGACAGCAAAGATTTATACGCGAGGTGGTAACTATGGATCTGAATAATTTTTTAAAAGATCAATGAGTAAAAAAATGTCACTAATTTGCCATACACTCTTAATTGGGATGCTATAGAGGAAAAAATTATAGTACCACACCGTTCGTTAAAGTGAGAAAAAATGTTGCCAATTTTAAATAATTATTGCAAACAATGTTTTGGCTTCACAATACAAAATTACTTAGTACGGGACTCCGCATAAATTAAATGTAAATTGGGTCCTGCTAGATTTGGTAGAAATTGTGAAATGTTGTAGTACTTGACATTCTTATTAAAAGTTATCATTGGCTGAAAGTGATCCTATGGATAGTTCAGAGATATTCTAGGGGAAGTGTGTGATATTGGATATGGGCTTGAATTAATGTAAATTAGGTTCCACTCGATTTGGCTGAAATTGTAAAATGATATAGTTCTCGACATTCTGATCTTATCATTGGCCCAAAGTGACCCTTTGGATAGTTAGAGAGATATATAGGGGGAAGTATGTAATATTGGCTATGGGTTTGAGTTACCGTTTCTGAGTCTCTGGTATTCGTACTCAAAAGGTGAAGAGTTTAATGGGTTTCAATCAATGGATATATGAGTATTTGGAGTTGCCTAATCTGGAAGATCACTTATACCCTGAAGGTGTTTAGAGCTCAAGACAAGGTCGTATCCAGGTCAACATAAAAAAGGCTTGTAATTATTTTGGAATGAGGTTTTGTATTATTTCATCTGTTCATAGCAAGCCATTTCAAGGTCAAACTAAAGAGAGAGTACTAAAAAATAAAGAAAAAAATAACATTTAGGAAAAAAGCAAAATTTACTTAATTACGACGTGTAGCGAAGAAAGAAATTTACATCAATTTTAGTTGTGGAATAACGTTTTCCAGTTTTACAATAAGTTAACTCAGAGTTTAAATTTTCTCTCTTTTCATTTCCACGTTAACTATATGCAGATGCATTCATGGAAATGGTTATGACAATATTTCTAACCACACACTTTGGAATGAAATCATAAATCTTGCCCATAATATGTATGATATAAAACAATATACCAATAAAAATTTACGTTCTAATTTTCTATCTAAACTATGTGCTGAGCAACGTACAATGAAAGCTGCTTTATATTACATTTTCTTCATAATAGCGAGAGATACATATCGGATGGATAAAAGTAGATTGAATTGAATCACGCTTAAATTCACCTACTAGAAAACGACAAATAAAATTTTAAAAATAGTACAATACAATTTTCTATTTTCTTAAACAATACAAATTTATCTTTATGTACTTATTTGTTTAAATTGTTTTTATTATTAACACACCAACACAAGTAGGGTTGCCGTTCGAACTATGTATAATATTATAGTATTTTACTATGTTGTTGGTTAATATATAACCCGATCATCTTAGCACAAAATAAGTGGTCAACCTCGGAATCTAACGGAATAAGCTGAATTTTTGTACAAACCTTTATTTTGATAGTATAAATGTTGTCTTGAAATACACAAATTCGAAAATCTGCTTTTTATGAGTATCTCGTTTCTTTTGCCTACAATCGTATTAACATTTATTATAAAGGTTGTAAAAGATAAAATTTTCTACAAATTTTGTCTGAAACTTTTTTTGTACATTGAATCGTTTTTGAATAATTATTTAAGTAGTATTTAATGAATAATTAAGTGAAAAAAACGTATAATAGACAGGGTCAATCGTGAATCCCAGTCTTCTATGTGGTTTTTTTTTCCTTGATTATTCTTTAAATACTACTTAAATATTTATTTAATATCTTAAATTTATAAATAATGACCCAGCACTGAAGTACGTTAAGCTGAGCGCACCATGTTTTGCTCCTATTTCCCTTTGACCTTTGACCTTCAATATCTAAGGACGCGCAAGCGTGACCATTTGTGACTTTTGAGAAAACATTGATACTATTAAAATAAAGGTTTGTACAAAAATTCAGCTTATTCCGTCATGTTTCTAGGTGAAACCATAAGATGATTGGAGTAATACTGTATATTTTTGCACATATATATAATATGTGCAAAATACATAATATAGTATGCAAAAATACTATATTTTCTAAATACATAAACCTTGGCTGCATATATGCTATGTACGAATTCACACCGAAAACACTTCATGAAATTATCTACACTAGAAAACAAATATCTTACTACCACAATTTTAGGTCGTTGAGAGGATATGGAGATATTCTTACAGGACTTGTAGAGGTGGCTTAAAAGTCCGATATTAAAATTATGTATTCCGCTTGTGTAAGCCTTACGTAGTAGTCAGAGGAATATACTAGAAATAAGTGGAGGTGTTGCTTTTGGTATTATAGTTTTTAATAGACACTTTTTTTTTTCTTTAATACTATTTAGGAAATCACTAATGATGTCAGGCAATCGATATTGCAGTCGTAAGTAGGCTCAAATTTAATCAAGAAACAGCAGGGGTGTAAGAATGACTAGGACCTAGTCCTTTTGACTACTTAGTCACTAGGTAGTCAAAAGAGAGGACTTTGTACGTATGTATGTTTGTATGTATGTAACTATGTAACTATCCTTGTTCGGGTAGAATATTCCAACTCAATTTTGAAACAGTTATCCTCAACCGATTGAGCTGAAATTTAGTATACACGTTTAGTTTAAATGGCAATGCATTTTTATGATAAGCATTCTCTAATTTTTTCATCATTTCCACCATATTTAATATACATACCTTTTTTTAGTCTTAAATTAATAGTTTCAATAAAAAAATACTTTTTAAAGAATAAACTTCCATTGTACCAAAATGAAGAAAATAATTTGGTAGGAGTCACTTACATGACTGTTTGTAAAAGCTTGATGCGCTTAATATAAAATATCAACAATAATTGGGAACACCTTAAGTTTTTACAAAAATTTACGAATGAGTGACTCCTACAAAAAGTAAAAGCTGGAGGTGCTTGATTTAAAATATCAAGAATAAATCGAAGCGCTTCAAGTTTTTTAAATTATTTTCTACATTTAAGTACAATAAAAGATTGTCGCTTTAAAAAGTATTTTTTATTAAAAATTTTTATTTGGTAGTTTGCTGATGGATTTGATTAATAGTATTTTGTAAATTATTATGAATTCTGACATTATTTACTCAAAGTCTAGTCTATATAAACGGTCACATGTCAAAATGATTTTTCCAATATTTAAGGATGGTAACCCTACTAGTCACAAGTAAATCAATCAAATAATAGAGTGAACACTAAAACTGTGATCGATTTGAATAAATTCTCAGTATTCAAATAAGTTGATCTCATTTTTTGGTATATGCATAAACAAGGTGTAGTCAATTCCTCCTCCAATAACTCTTTACTTGGTGACCACTATTAGCTTTACCTCCCTTAGAAAGCCTTAATATGTGATGAAAGCTGAAAAATTTCATTAGTATTCAGCAGCATTTTATGTTGAGGTCATATCGTATCTATACGCAGTTGAAAAAATATTTGCAACTAATTTTTGTTCTGATGAATCTAATTCAAGTTTTTTTCATTACCTGGAAATACAAATTCAAATGTGCTTTTAAATGTAATTTTCAAGTAGATTTATTACTTAAATATTGTCGTTGGAAGTAGATTTATTACTAACATCCTTGACTTGGATTCATGCAAATATTCATAAAACATACTACAGTTAATGATCTTTCAATTGATGTATAACATGTGTTTCTTATCCTTACGGAGAGTACAAAGGCCTTAAAGAGAAATAAAAAAAAAAAATGAGTATTAAATAACTGCCTCCCTTTCTTCTGCATTAAGAAAAAGAACAGTTTTTTACAATAATGTTTTTTCTTTTCGTAAAAACTTTTTGATGCAAGCTGTAGTAAAAATTTATCAAAAGATTAAAAGATAATTTATATTTACGAGTTGGCAAAAATTACTAAAAACAAATTATTTAAAGATAATAAAAAGACAATTTTTTCCTAAGGATACATAAATTAAATCGTTATTTTGCAATTAAAAGGCAAAATTTTTGAAGTGAAATCTTCTTTTGGCACGTTGAGCCCTTTTTTAATGAACACAACTCATGGAACTCACATCATCATCACCGTCACCGTCATCGTGTTTATTTGTAAGCTAACATCCCCCTAAAGGGATGGACCGATTTTGGATGGTTTTGATTCACGATCCACTGCAAAATGTTTTTTGGAGTTCCGCACCAAAAAATTAAAACCCATGAAATAAATGGTGGAAACGCATATAAATATATATATTCATTACATTATACTTTTCAAATGTATTTATTTGCGCTCCCACCATATTTATCGAGATTTGTGAAAGTTATTTATATATTTATTTATTTCCTAATAAGTCCCAACAGCCAAAACCAATAACAGGGACACTTGATACATATGATAATACAAGATGGCGATTAATATACCCAGTATATTTGTATTTGAATAGTATAAAGGTATTATTTATTATTATTCAGATATTGTTATTAGGTATTTATTAGAACTATATGCGAGTGCAGTGAGCTCTTCTGCCGAAGGCTTCAATCAGGCCGAAGACCAGGCCAAAGACCTGTTATTCCAAAGTTTTCAATTACGTCGACAGTCTCCATGACTGACTATCTTTTTTATTTTATCCGTTTTAATAGACTGATGGTGTTCTGACGATTTTTGAGTATCTTGCAAAGATAAAGTGAAAAACTGAAAAAAATGGTTGAAAAATCATTCTTCTCGGTAGACTTCTGTAGTACCTTTAATGTAAAGATAGAAAAAATAATTCAGAGCTACCAGAACGTAAATCGTAAATGAGTTTCAAGGAGCATTTTTCATCTGGTCTTTATTCTATATCCTTCTTGGATAATTTACTTGGTGGAATATTTGAGTGCATATTGAGGTAGTGAAATCTCATTTACAATTCGGTATGAATATTTTTTGAGTATCTATCCCTTAAAAATTGAGTTAAAGGATTAAAAATTTCTGTGTTAATTGAAAAATTAGTGATGTTAGAGAAATTTATATTGGGGTGTCGCCATAGTTAGTGTGACAGAAATTCTGTAGATGCATCGAAAATTGAATTAGAATTGATATTAAAAACGTATAATTATATAACTGAACACTGATGAAGTACAACTCGCACTTGACCGATTTTATTTTTATTTTTATTTGATTTTGCTAATAGTAAGAAACATAATACTTTGTCTTTTTTATACAGATTTATTAGGTATATTAAAGCGACCTTGACTATATATAGCTGCGACATAGAGTTCATTCTTACTTCTGTATACATATTCTATATAATATTTAAACATCGAAATAGTCGAACGTTTGCTTATATTGAGATAGAGAAGCGATTTCAATGTTGATCAATATTGATAATTTTAATTCCGTAAATCGTAATTAAATTTAGAAAAAAATAGCTTGAGTTTTGAAAAAGTAAAACGGAATGCCATAAAGAGTTTAATCGATGATCACCTGTGAGGGCGCAAAATATGTTAGAAACATTATATGGTATGTAAGTATATATGGGAATAGACCTTTTTCATGAAAAACAGAAATGCTTTTTGATAATTTTTTATGGAAATATAGGTCGAGTAAAGCCTGTAACTCAAAAATTACGCATTTTGAACAATAAAAACACTATGAAAAAAATTGTAAAAAATTCACAATATTAAAATAATTTAAAAGGGTTTTGGCTCCACCGCACACATGATTTGTGATGTCAATCCGACAAGCAATGACAATAAAACAATGTCCAAATTCGTATTAATATATCATTATTATCAAGTTTAAATGGCGTCAAACCAACCTTCGTGTAACATCGTGTGTTTCCGAATCATATTCACCAATTTGAATTTCAATGATTTTCATTGTCTGTATTCTCGGTCATATGGCTCAAAAAAAATCGGGGAAAAAAATTAGCCCATTTATAGAGACATTTACTTTCACTTATTTTATTTTTTAAGCAGTTAAATATTAATTTTCTTGGAGTATTGATATCGTTGATACAAGAAATATTTACTTGTTACAAGTTTTTACATCAGCCATGTAAAAACGTTTACTTCAAACCAGAAATTTATTTTACTGCTTGTGTTCAACATAGTTAAACGGAAGTAATACCAATTCCAAGCGTGCTCTTACATACTCAAACCCGTCTCCGTAGTCTTTACATAGAGGTCATGTGACGTTAACAACAAACTTTTATATTACACTTTATTGATCATTTGTCATCATTGAATATTATTTCTGTATCGTCCATAAGTTGTTGGTAATATTAATAATAAAGATCTTTTAGTGCAAATATACGACCGTATCATTTATTTAATAACAATATGGTTGTGTGGTGATTCAGTCAGTCAGATACATCGCGTTGCCAATGTGTGGTTAGTTTGTTGGTTGGTCCAGTTTTGTTCGAATTCTGTTTCATTTTCTTATCTTAATGTATTCCAACTATACAAATAAAATAAAATACAATGTGTTTTATAATTTAAGTTACCCGATCATATTTCCGGTTTTAACTTCTCTATTCAGACACAAAATGAGCGAAATCGTAGTAATCGTATCTATATACACAACTTAAAACAGTTTTGTTTCTTTCATTTTGTACAAATATGCATATCAACATCGAAGCATCATATGTTTAGATTCTTAATACAATTGGGATGATCACTAAATTTTCTTTCTCACTTCAGGTAAAAAGTTCTCACTTCGCGGACAGAAAAGTGGAATTGGTTTTTGAAAATCTTTAGATGTACGCAAAATATGAACGTTTAAAACTAATTAAACGAAGAGGAAGATATCTTATAAGAGACGTCATTGTTGAGTATTTACATAGAGATTACATATAAAACTAAAAGAAATTTTGCTAGAAAGAGACGAAAAACAATCTTTGAATATTTATAACTTCTTGGTTTTTTAGTCAATTTTAATTTTACTTTCAAATTTTGTTATAGTATCAAACCTACCTTCACATTTTTATGGGTAATGTGGCAATGTATATTAGCCATCAATCCAATTACATTAAAATTTTTGGTTTTTACCCGCTGAATAAAAATAGCCCCTAGACCATTTCTGGGTTTAAGGGCGGTATAGATTGTGGTAACTCATTTAACAACGACAATAAATTGACAGACTATTATCTGGATCATGACCAGCAACTTTTTCCTTTCCGGTTATGTAATAGCTGTAAACATGTAAGTATCTCGTAAATTTTCGATTACACCACAAACTTTAAATCGACAAAAATCTCCATACGATAACTGGCTTTTGAAGAAATAACAAATTCAGAAATAATTTTGTCCTAAATAAGAAAGAATGAAATTTCCGCAACAGGTCACTCGAAAAATTGCCGTTTACATACATAATGTCGAACAACGTCCTTCGTGTTTTGTTAGGCGTCAGATACGATGATTTTATTAAAATTTGCTATTTAATTCCCTTCCCATTTTATTATCGTACTGAAAATATTCATTAGATTTAGGCTTGTGGCACAATTATAGATTTTTCGGGTCCTCTGAAAATAGAAAACTCGAGAATAGCATCTCTAATTTTGCAAATTAACTACCGATTCATGAACACGGTACTTTGATGAATACGATCCAGAACCTTGAAAGACAGTAAAACATCTTTGGAAGAGGCTATTGTCCAACAAGTGCACAGTAAAAAAAAAATTACTGGGTTCAAGTAAGTGCTTTTGCTTCGCTGTTGATGTTTTCATAGCGAGTAAATAACTATTGAGCCATTAATATCAATACTATATTCAAGATGATGAGTACTTTTTATAGTAAGATAATAATCTTCTAGCATGTTCAGAACCTATTTTCTTGCAGATACTTTTTTAGAGTGAGGAATGAATACTCGTACTATTACTAGAAAGCCCTTGCCCATTTATAAATTTACCTTTCTCATTGCTAAAATTTCTTATTTTCTTCTACGAGTAGATATTTTGTACGACTATAATGTACGTTAATATCAGTTAGATGTTTTATGGTAAAATCGCTCGAAAACTTTAGCTCATTTACCAATTCGGATATTTGATTTGGATAAGCCCATAAATTATGTGCGGTAAGCAAAAATACAGACAGTGTTATTTATAATTTAAGAAAATTAGCTACATTTATACTGTAACGACATTGTAATTGCGTTTCTATCGAATGTATGTACATTCGATAGATACGACTTTGCTTTGTAGACAAACATTACCTTAGCAACGCCAGTTGTTGGCCCTCCAGATAATTGCGGAATAAATTCTCAAACATAGTTCTTTTGGTTTTATTTCGCATTTTAGATTTCAGCATTTTCAGATGTAAGAGCAACCTCTTACAATACTTTGACTAAAAAGAAGATTTGGCAAATGATTCAGTCAATATAGACGAAAAAAAGGCCGGACCTGGAAAAAATTACAATAGTGACTCTGAGGTTATAGATCGTTAGGAGGCATGTAAATAACTTTAAAAAAAATTAAGAAAATTTTTCGTTCCGCTGTTTTTGAGAAAATCCAAAAAAATGGGGAAAAAAAATTTGGAATGCCTTTTTCTCGGAATCTATTGGTTTAAGGGAAAAGTTTTTCAAATAAAAAATGTAGAAGACATTGTCAGCTACATTTTATGTCATTGGAGCAACGTCATACGAGTTAAATTACAAAAAGTAGGTGGCGTTAAAGTATCAAAAAAAGTACACATTTACAAAAAAATCATTTTTTCTTAATGAAAACCGTGGAAAACCCTTTTTTTGATACTTTAACGCCACCTACTTTTTGTAATTTAACTCGTATGACGTTGCTCCAATGACATAAAATGTAGCTGACAATGTCTTCTACATTTTTTATTTGAAAAACTTTTCCCTTAAACCAATAGATTCCGAGAAAAAGGCATTCCAAATTTTTTTTCCCCATTTTTTTGGATTTTCTCAAAAACAGCGGAACGAAAAATTTTCTTAATTTTTTTTAAAGTTATTTACATGCCTCCTAACGATCTATAACCTCAGAGTCACTATTGTAATTTTTTCCAGTCAAAATGCCAGATTTACTGTACCAAAAATTTTTCTACTTTTGATACCACTTAAAAAATTCTGAGACACTCTGCTCGCACGTGCACGTACATATTATATAAAAATGTTATAATAGTATATTTTGTGTCACGTATTTCTGTTCAGTTAAAGAACGAATTTTATAAATATTGCTCTGGCTATTGAATACACAACACACATATATATATATTTATATACATTATATAAAAACATTCACATACCTATGTATGTATGTATGTATGTATGTATGTATGTATATACATACATACATATTCATATGTCAATAGTCAAAAGAAATGAATGGCTGTGGATCGACCGCAAATAACATATTTATTTTTGGTAAAGGAAACACGAAATATCAAGAAAAAGTTTTATTCCCTTCTATTCATCAAACAGAATCTCGCCGATAGATTTGATCAAATTTATTGTTCAGCTTTTCTCTATTCATGCATGTACGTTTCAACCTACGAGCACTATATACTATACGTATGTATATATATTATTGTTTTTCTGTTGGAAACGTTTTGTTTTCAACCTGAAACAAAAAATTTCCAAATGATATTCTTCAATCGTATGTATACGTAAACTTATTCTATACTAGCTGACCCGGCGAACTTAATACCGCCTAACAGTAGGTACTTTATTTATTTATTTTTTAATACTTATTCTCCTATTTGGGACACCGGGTCAGCTAGTGTGTAAATAAAAATGAAAAGAAGGAATACTAATAACAGTCTAAAGTAAGCTGAAATAATATATTCATATTAATATAGAAAAGTGTTTTTAGAAATTTTTTTCTCCGTAAGAACCATCCTCGTACTTCAAGAAATATTATAAAAAAAGAATTATCGAAATCGGTTCAGCTGCTCTCGATATTTGCGCTTAGCAACAAATTCAGCGATTAAATTTTATATTATAGATATGTTTGCCTGTTTGTGTAAGTCGTTAAATTTTCATCACATAATCACATGATAGCTCTCGAAATTTTTTGAAAATTTGAAAATTTAACTAATTGTTAATTTTGTGACGAATCTATTCTATGATAGTTATTGGAAAATTAACTCGTAATTAGGAATTTATCGGGTAGTATTAGGTTTTGTTGGGTTATATCGGCTGTCCACAAAAGACACACTTGTAGCAAGAGAGAGTGTAGATATATATATATGTCTCTTATTCAATGCCACTGGTTTGATAAAACTCTACCACGCACTATACCAGTCCATCACGACGATTAATAAAATTATTATTTTGTTGTTGTTACCAAGACATACCGCGTACGTAATTTCGTAAGATTTATTTGAGTTACTAGGGTTGATATTGAGCAGTGTTAGTACACATAGTAATTGAAAAGATTGCTGATAATGAATTTGCCACATTACGTACCACACTCTTATCAAAATTATAATCAAAAAACTTAATACCTAAAGAAAACTTGAAAAAAAAAATAAAGCTTAGATATTATTAACCTTTTAAAGATTGTAGTCTGTCTCCCTCTTGCGAAGCAGTTCTGAGGGAAGTCTCAATATGATAAGAAATTTTTTGTGGATAAGAATCACTCTGTTAGAGACCATACCAACATTGTAGTAAACGCCATGCATTTTTTACCGTGTAACTGTGATTTATGTCTAATTAGAAATTTTAAACGTTTTATTTTGTCTATTACTAAAGATAGACAAAGTTATCCTCCTTATTCTCATTACAGGTTTTAAGGATCGAAATATTTCTAAGGATTGATCCAAAACAAAAAATCTAGAACATCTCAGTTGTTATTCGTAAAATACCAATATTCAACATAGGCATGAATAGTTGAATATAAAATTTATATATAATTCCTAAAATAATTAATTTAATCAGAAATATATTGATCTTGGCCCAAAAAAACCATATTCACCACGGCTTATGGTATAGGTATGGTTCTCGTACGAGTATACTTATTACTTTCCACAACACTTATACACAAATTAATATCCAAACAGATATATAGTAAATTTATTTACAAACGAAGATTTAATAACATTTTGTATACCAATAGTAACAAATTAGTATAGTTTTGTTTCATCCATAAATACGGTGTTTGACGTTGTTGCCTATTTGTATTTGTAATTATTATCAATTAAAATTTTACTGTAAAATTTGTTCATAAATAAAACATAATAAATTCCTTCAATGGTTACCACATAGTATTACTGGTTATTGATTTTCTGGTGTACTTAGGGTGTTTGGTTATTCGATTCGAAATTAGTTTGGTTATTCGAAATTGAAGGAAGTAATACTAAGGATAATATGCAGAGACTCTCAATCTTTTTTGTTTCGTGGACCACTCATCATGTTTTTACGGTTTTGGGTAGATCCCCACACAGATTGAAATTTTATTTTACTAATGTACCAGTAAAATTCTACATTAAAATCGCAAAACTCGATGTAAAATGGCTTTTTTGGTTATTTGGAACCCATAGGAGAGTGTAACATTTCGTTTTAGAAGCAAAAACATTTGCGCTCCAAATTTTCAAACTGTTATCAGGTTTTTACCTATTACGCAGGTTGCACAACCTTGTTTTGCTTGCAAAACGTAGTTTCACACTCCCCTAAGGGGTCCATATAGCATACCATTAAAGCAGCTTTACATCGCCTTCCAGTCGAAATTTGTACCTACTACTTTTATTTGTTGAAAAATTTTCTAGAAAACTTTTTTTGGTTTCTTTCTAAATTTTTTTATAAGGTTCACTATTTGAAGCTACTTTGAAATTTTCATTTCTCTATCTTTTGGTATTTTTGGAGAAAATAAACACCAAATTTTGCCTTAATTTCCCCTCTCAGGAGAAAACAATGGTGTTTATGAAAAATTGTTTCAAACAAAATGCTTAAACTTTGTTCTATGTCTAACGGCTGCACATAAGCAAAACTGAAAATTTTAAAGTTCTGAAAACCATGTACATTTATCTAGCATCATATATCAAAAACTGTTGGACATATGGAGCTGTGGGTTGGCTTCAATTGTTTCAAATTTAATATATTTTCAAAGTGCAAGCTTATAGTTTTTGAATTGAACTGCAGAAACTGAAGAATGTCCGAAAATTTACGCAGGTAGCACAACTACCTTAAGGGGTCCAAATAACATACCAAAAAAGTAGCTTTACATCGCGTTTTGCGATTTCAGTTGAATTTTTTGTAAGATTCGATTAGTATGAATTGTTATAGATTTTACGTACTAGTTTAGTATGAACCAAAAATACGAAACTATTGATTTTTCAACGGGTTGAAATAATTCACAATAAAAATATAATCAAAGAAAATTTTCTAAGATGAATAATAAAACGTCTAATCGTATTTACCATAAAAAGAAACATCGTAAAAACTGTTTTATGTATGTATTTACGACTAACATTATGAATCGTTATTAGGATATTTAAATCGCAAATATTTCTGTTAATTTTCTACTGATAATAAAATATCCAGCCCATAAACTGTTATGTGATATATTTTCTTCAACTACTTACAGTAAATTTTCCTAGGCTCATAGATTCACCCGTATAAGTATCAAATTCGGTTCGATTATTAAGCTCATCAATTTTTCCAAATTATCTGCCTACTAATTTTCAATACAATTTACTTAATTTACAATATTGATTCTAAACTGTGATATTTGTTGCTTCAAAATCAGGGGAGTAGTTACCGACGTATCACCCGTTTCAATGATACGGGACCCCCGAGATTCAGAAGCCCCTTACGTGTGTAAGCAAAAATTGGTAAAATGTTATCCAAAATGTCACTTAAGGGACCTTTCATTAATTGCGTAAGTATTTTAGAAAAACATTATTCAATAAATCAATTTGCCGAAAAAAGGCAAAAAAAGTGTATATATAATTTGAATTGCTGGACTAGCTCAATTTCTAAGAAGAAGTGATAACTTATAAGCAATAAATATTTATTTTAATTTAATGTAAGCAATTTTTATTCAAATAAAGCATTTCTGTGGGCTATATTATGCATTTTGTTAAAATATTTTTATTGTGGGTCCTGAAGGCGATATTTTTTAACAAAATGCAGGCAATTTTTTTTCTTTGGTGAGAAATCTTCATTCTAATTTGACCCCTCCCCCCCAATAATTTTTATAAGGGGCCGCTTCGAGGCGAGCTCTGCGACTGTTCAAAGTGCAATTAATTTTCTTTACTACTCGATTTTCTAAATGATTTGTATTTTTATAATTTTTTAATCGCACACCTGTCTGCACTATACCATGTACAGATACAAGTTTTTGAAAGGTGAAAAGCAATAGGGTATTTTACTATATTTGAAAAAGTACTTCGAATAATGATTTTCCTAATAAAAAGCCACAAAAATGTATTAAAAAAACACGCTTTCTTACATGATGATTAAATTCAATTTTCTTTTTTATTCTTACAAAACGCAGTCAGCCATTTTGGTGACGTAATATTGATAAAAACAACAGTCGTGTATGTAATTATTATATGTATAAATAAATAAAGTTGATGGTAACATAATCTACAATTACTATGGAAGCCATCAACAAATTAGCAATTAATGCATATTATTATTGCCTATATGATGTCACATCATGACGGCTCGTGTTTTAGGTCACGTGATATACAGATTACAACTTTTAATTTTAATATAATAAAACAATAATGTGCTTTTATGACTCTAAATCAGAGTATTTAAGTATATTTGAACATAAATTTTAATTTTTATCAAATTTCATAATTTATTTTTTACTACTGCCCTATTGTAGATACATGAAAACGTAAAGTTATAAAAAAAATTTTAATCCGGATGAAAACTATAACTGCATATCAGGAAGTTGAAATAAAAAAAAAATGCTTTTGGAACAGTAAACTGGTTTATTTATTTTTAAACAATCCTTGACATATAAAAGTCATAGATTCATTTTATTCACTTTGTAAATATGTATTTATCCAGAAAAATAAATGATCACTTAAAATTTGTTGATAATAGAAGTAGTTGAAATATCTATCCAGTAGTATCCATGTTGAAATATGGAATTTATTTAAATGTGATTCGCTTCATATAGATATATATTGTATTAAAGTGAATACATACATACACTTGGTCTAAGAGTCGACTGTAGTAAATCCTCCCTGATAACAATCACATTCTTATTAAATTCATAGTTTTTATTGTCCTTCAAAAAGGGTTTATTTTTATGCATATTAGAACTGGGTGAAAATCGTAAAAAAGTTCTATTTCGATGAAAATATTCTCTCTGTAAAAGTGATGGGACGAATGTTGTAATTTTGCGAATGCGAATGTTAATTTCCGACATTCGTGAATGCGAATGTTAACTTTCAAATGGAGCGCTTGTAAATTTTTATGTAAAAACTTCATACATATAATAGTACAGTGAATAAGCCGGAAAAAATTGTCAATAGTGGAAAAGCTGGGAAACAGCACAGTTTTTATTGAAACTTTTTGTAACGTGTTTATAGGACCGCATGGAATATTCAAACAACTTTATCAAGTCATAGAGCTCCAGAGGGGGACATATGTAGCCCAAAATTTTTTTGAAATCCTTTTTTTCGATTAAAATTGTCATCGTGTAGCAATTTTTGGTCGCTGAATACGAATATGATGTTAGGTTTAAGAATTCTGTCACATACTCAAAAATCATGCAATTTTTTTCCCGGAAATTTTATTTTTTGGCATAAAAACGACAAACTTAGTAGTTCTCGTCCAAACTGTATTCTAATACAGTTTGGATTCCAATGTAAGATAAGACGGAAATACATCTTGTAAAAATCGTGTTATTTTTTGCCCCTGATTTCACTTTTTGAGTACAAAAACGGCACAAAATAACACACACAATATTATTTTGGCACAAAATAAATGTTGCCGCTTGAAATATTAAGTTTTCAAAGTTTCTATCTATGTTCAGGAAAAAATATTTAATTTTTAGAAACTGGCTAAACTGACACGATTTTTGGAATACGTGACAGACTCCGTGCAATCTGTTTCGTATTCAGCGACTGAAAATACCTACTAAATGAGAAGTCCGTCGTATAAGTCCCTTGAAAACAAACCGTATAATATTAGTTTGCTATAGATAATTGCATTTGCCCAACAGTCAAATTTAACTGTAATTAAAAAGTGATATAAAAACATGAGTAAAGTACACATTAGTAAAGTTTGGGATTATTTTATAATTTATGATACAAAATGATGATTATTTTTTGTTAAAAACGTTTGCAAAACATGTGAATTTCCATTAAAAAATACGCGAATTTTCGGCACAGTATTCTGTACTCTGTAGTATATTAACTAAAAAATTAATTTCAATATTTCCAGAAACCATCAGTATTCAATATGCTGAGAAGGTTATGTTATTTACGTTTTGGTATTATGGTATCACATGCTGAAAATAATGATATAACTTTAGCTACATATGTATAAACCTTCATTTTTGCAAACTTTGATATATTTTGGATGCAATAATTTGGAAAAGTTCAGAGGTAAAATTTTTTGTGTAAGAGTGCTTATGTTTCTTTACTTACATAAAAAAAAAACTATTGCATAATCAACACTGTCTATACATGGTATTTAAATAATTTACTCAATAGATTGTGTGTTGTCACTTGTAAGGTACTAAAATCTGTAAAAATAAAATAAAAATTGCAGGCATTAGGATGAGTTAACTATGATGAACTCTTTTAGCAAGTGAAGTTTTTACTATTCAAATAATAAATATAATAATTTAGATATATTTTAGTACATAATATAGGAGTTTGGAAATAAATTCAAGTGTGTCATCATTATAAATAATATTTTTGTGTGGATATAACCAAAAAGGTTAACGATTAGTTATATATGTATATATACGGGTCACCTATGAATATGCCAACTATAACAAAACCAACAAATAACGAATATTATAACCAATAGTAACGAATGAAACGATGACTCTAACACAAGATGCATATAAAAGTTTTGTGTTAGCATCCATGATGATGTAACCAAGTAGACTAGAAATACTATTCCACAAACTTAAAAATCTAGTAAGAAACTCTCACGTAACCTCTATGTGAAGATATGCTATACCAAAATTTAATTTCAATCATTTATTATTTTAAGTATTGTATTACCACCAGGGGATGGAGGCGTTTTCATTAAAGCCCGAAGTAGCAGACATATTCATTTTTTATCGCGTTATTTCTACAATTAAGATAGTACGAGCGCCAAGCAAGTTTAGACTTGGGGTTGAAATTATTTGTACCTTATTTTGAAGTTTGATGATTCATTTTGTTATAACTTCATGAATGAAGACGAAAAATAGGCATACAATTTTTAGAAACCCGTCTTGGTGCTCAAAATATCGAAAACTAAATAATGAAACAAAATTTTCAATTTTCAATATTTTGAAAAATACTCCAGGAAGCGAAAAATTTTAGTCTTACTTTTCGTCTTGTCAAGTTATCACATAATTCATTATCAAAACTGAAAAATTCCCTTTCCTTAAATTTGTGTACTCACTACCGTGCTCATACATCCTTAATTAGTCCGACACAACGGTTTTTTTTTTTTTCTTAATAGTTTGTGATGGTTTTAATTTTAATTTAAATAGTTTTTTTATAATTTTCATCGACTATTTTTAGAGAAAATGAAAACATACCATCCATCCGTTTTCCCATAAGACCAATGTTAAATAGCCCTACTTTTGAAGTCATTTATTTATTTAACTTCAAACTTGATTTCTAACTTCATGTCTAACTTCACGTAAAAAAATTCGTACATCTGTAATAGTGTTTTAAAAAGGTTTTACATGCTTTACAAAAGCCTCTTATTCATAATTGCCCTGGGGTTAGTACATACTTAAATATACAAAAATATAAAAAAATCTTTCAATCGTACCGAAAATTAAAAAATGGTAAAAATTTGTCCACTTACTTAAGAATTCCGTAATTCAACATTGAATTTTAGCCAAAATTTCTTGAAACTAAAGATTCAGATCGATATTGGCATTCTAATCAAAAGCTCAAATGGGTGGAACACTCTAAAAGGATTACCATAGATTACTCAAAACTCGTTTTAATATCAACAAACGGCTATAGTGCTATATTAATTCAGCTATCGCACCGTCCATTTGTTTGATTGAAATATAAAATTTATAGTAATGATTTTTGATATATACGTATGACGTATATGTTTATGATGTTTATCAATTTTTGTGGTTTTGTTAAAAATTAATTTATGTTAACGGATGTTAATGGATGTGATAATTGAATGGTAACGTTACTATTATCTGAAATTTAATCAAATATGTAGGGGTGATTGTCGTATCTTGGAAAACAGTTTACATTTTACCTTTTTTCTTCTCGTCGTTTTTTTAATTCTAATTATTTTAACTGCATACTAGACATTTTTAAGAATTTAAATAGTAATTTTAAATTTTAATGTTATTATTTATATGTGACCTATGGAACAAGACCATGGTATACCATTGACCATAGAAAATAATTTATTCCTACTAATTTTATTTACACGTGTACGATACGCCATCCAAACCATTAAAATCCCTAAGACTTTGCTTGCCCAACATTTTAGATGTAAAACTGAAATACTTTCTAACAAATTATCCGACCAATGGTAGTAATTTAAAATGCAAAACACAAAAGCATACTCCTAAATTTCCCATTTACCAATTTCCCATTTTTAACCACGCTTTTATTATCTTGTATGAATGTATCTATGAATCTTTGTACGCGATTTTCACCCACGCGAGATTGAATCAAAACTCCGGATTGAATTAAAATTTCGCACACTTATTAAGGACTAATGAAAAACAATAATTTAATAAATCTATCCGATTATCCTGATAAGAATCTTTAGCTAGAAAATCTTTGTTGGTGGAAGCGCAGATAACATTCCATAAAATTAATAAATACAAGTTTAAAAACTAATAAACACGTTTTTGTAACTAGCTGAGCTAAAGAGTAGTAAATAAATAATAGTTAAAAAACGCTCAAAACATACTTTTGTATCTAGCTGAACGTAAAAGTAGAAAATAATTTCTATAAATTAAAAAAAATTAAAAAATATAAAAATAGAGTAGTTAAGAAAAACCTGTTAATAAAGGTATCGTTTTTAGAATTATTTAGGAAATTAGACTCTTATTTACAATCTTAATTACTTCTATTTCCTCTAATACAGTTACTGTCTTATACCATAACAGCATCTATCAAACAATTAAAGATCTGATTCAAAGTAAACTTTCATCAAGGTAAAACAATCTCCCTTATTTAATTAGTTTATGGTCATAATTTGTTTGAGGTTTTTTATTAATTTAAATATTATTTATATTTGTAATGGAAGTTTTCAAATAAACGTATATTTTATAGGCGGGAAAAAATTATGAATAATAAATTATATAAATAGGTAGTAATTAAATTAAAACTGTATATTACGCTAGTAACTATTTATATTAAAATTTAACAACAAACCAGAATATGATAGCATTAAAAAATTAAAATAATAATAATCAAAATTGATTAGAAAATTTAGAAATTGGTATGGTCAGATAGAAAATGTTTATATCATCGTTATTACGCTATTTTGCTGTGATGTTTTATCGCCTTAAAAATTAAAAATTAATGATAAACATATCATCTAGGTTGATGGTAACAAAACAACAGCATCGATACTGTAAGATTTATCTAGTAATTAGGCCTATAAGAGTTTTGACCGATTACGAAAAACGATTATCGAGATAAATGAAATGATCTTTCCTCGATTATGTCATTTGTAGAAAGAATGACTTAAGAATGATTGTTCTTTGTTAATTATTTCAATATATACAAAAATTGGGTTGAAAATAAGGAAAAAAGTGAACCAGATATCAATGGTGAGAATAAGGGCATGTAAATTTCTTAATCACTAATTAAGAAATTATTTATCTTATAAACTGTGCAGTGATTTTGGCACAGAGGAGTACAACATTGGTGGTCATGGTGACCAAGAAATTCCTTGCTGTTTAAGGTTTCAATATGAGAGGAAGTTTTGTAGACTCGCCAAAAGGAAGCTATAACTCACGAAGTTTTAAGTATGTGTTAATCATTGTATTGTCATTTAGTTTTTGTGAAATCTGGGTATTTCGAAACATTATTTTCCATATAAATTGTCAGTTTTTTTATAAGAAAAACTTCGTATATCAAGATTAGGTACGATATTTTTTGAAAACCGTGTATAGTACTTTTAACTTTAAATTTTAATTAAATTGTGAAATTAATTTAAGATATAAAACGTGAAACAATAAAAAGAACGAAAATATGTTTATTTTCATGAACAATTAATTAGCTTTTAAAGTCCATATCAATCTCATTATTATTTTCTTATCCTGTTAATATTTTCCTTAAGTGAAATATCGCTGCAAGAATAAATTGAACATTCTTATAAAATCCAAAAAAAAAAATTAACCAGAGATGTCATGGAACACCCGATAGGAACTATTTTTCTTAAGTTTTTGTTTATCAAGTTATGAAAAAGATATTTTTTATTAATTATTACTATAAAAATATAAAGAAATCAATTATAGGCCTATCAAAAATTTATATAAAATAGTAAATAATTAAAGATTAGAATCAATTAATTGTACAGCTTTAATTATTATTACATAGCTGCCGTTTTTTTTTTTTGTAACAGTATATTTTGTTACCAAAGAGATAATTTGTTACACAAAAAACTTGTTACGACTTTTTTGGTCTAGCCTCTCAGCCCGCAATCAAATTAGAAACGTACGATTAGGAACATAGTTCCAATAATCTGAATGACCATTTCTATACAAAGATTTGATAAAACATTTTATAATCTTTACCAATTTTTTAAATTGGCTATTGAAATATGGCATAGAGGCTGTATATTGAAGTAAAAAGGCAGTCAGCAGTGGCAAGCAGGCAGTGAATTGTTGTTGTTGTGAAAATTCAGTCAGATATAATATATATTAAACTTAGTCTTGGAACATTTATAGCAATGAAATGTTTTTCACTCTAATAAATGCAGTTGTTATTACTATTATCACCATTGTTGTACACGGTTCTGTAGCTTTTGCTAACCTCTTTATGGAAATAAATAACTAACGTTATAGTTGAATATTTCTAGATGCAAACTACTACTACAGTTAGTTGTACGTACGTGTTGGTATATTATTATAAAATTTATGTTAAATAAAATTTAAATTCTAAACTTGACTTTAATGAAGTCTTATTTCATCTCTATTCATATATTTTACAAAAAAATTTTTGTTTATCATTTGTAAATATTTCATTTCTACACAGAAAAATAAAATTATATGAATTAAGAACAATTTTCTTCAAAATGAAATACTAGTAGTTTTACATCGTTTTATTCTTCAATCAATATCATTCTTTCGTATGTCATTGAATCACTTAAATGTTCTATTGGATTTTGAATAAATATTATATGTTATCAAAACATGATCGTGAAGCTGTAAAATACCACCCTTGTAAACATAAATCTTATAATTATGGTTCCTAGCTTAAGCTTTATCAATAATACAGTATCTAACTAAACACATTGAAATTTTATATCCATAATTATATCGTTTGTTGTAATTACGAGTTAGTTGGGTTGAGTTTGTCGACTATATAGAGGAGTTGGTTGGGTTATGAAGTAGAAAAATAAGAAACTATTACAGAAATTTTAGTCTATTTTATCCTAAACCTGTCATATATGCGTTAAATTTTATCATAAAATATTTTAAAAACACTTTTTTCCCTATAATTCATCGTTTTAATTATCTTATGATCTAAAAAAGTAAATTTTTTAATATGATAAAAATCATATTAATATAAGTTATTCAATTTCATTATAGTTCCACTACCAATTTGAGTTATTATATTTTCTTTAATATCTGTGTAAACGAGAAAAAATTTTTTTGTACAGAGAAGTAAATATTTTTGTTGCAGATAGACACTTTTTTTACATGACCAATTCACCAAAAATCGTGTATTTTTGAAATTCGTGTAACAAAACCATAAAAATTTACTTTTTAAGAGATCAGAGCCTAGTTTAAAATTTCGCAAATCGAATCACGTTTGCTTTTTTTAAAATTTTTACTGGATACGGTCAAAAAAATTGGATGTTGCACCCGCTCAATGCGCCTTTTGAGAAAAGTACTTTGCATCGATCAAAATGGACTAAAATTGTCATGAACTTCCAGACTTAGAAGAAGACTAGAAGTATTTTTTATTTCTTTTTTTCTATCATAATATAATATAGGGTTTGAACATTTAGGCTCAATTTTTATCATATTTTATATTTGCCAATTATTTAATTATACAATTGATGTCTTTTATAAAACGTCTTTGTGCTTTATCATAATTGCGCAATCCATTAGAAAGATAATTATTCTAGTTATCAGGAATTTCAGAATTGCTTGTATATTCATTTATGTATCTAATGAATAGAACAAATGATTAATTATTCTTTGTAAATGATACATAACCTATTAAATGATAGTATTTTAAATTTAGTTTATTTAAGAAATTTAGTTTTACTCTTATGCATCGTCCTATACTTATGTTGTTATATGAGAATGTATAAAGTATGTTTCTCAATTTATGCGACATACTCAAAGTTATCCTAATACAGGCAGTTAAAAAATTTTTTTAATCGAGTAATGATAACAACCGTTGAAAAGTCATCGTGAAACATAGTTCCTAATTAACATAATTCCGTTATCTACATCGGAACTTTCATTTACGTTGTTTTGAAATTTCACACTACTATGCCTATAAGACGTTTGAAATCTATGAGTATTTTTGTGAATTTCATTCATTTTCAGGCTGATTGGATAACCAAATCGAATTTATGCCGTTACCTCCTTTTTCAATCGTTGGTTCTATTTCTGGTAATATATTTATTTTTATAAACTAGGAAAACCGATTTCTAAAATCAATTTTTTTTAAAAATTGTTTTTCAGCTATCATTTACTAAATAACATGTTAAAAATCCGTTTTTTTATAATTAATTATACAAAAAACATCGTTTGATTTTTTTTAAATAATGAATTGATGAATAACATATTGAAAATTCATATTTTTTTCTATACCCATCAAACCTTCATTATTTGCAAACTGTTTTAGTTTTTAGAAGGATGAATGTACAAAGTTTTCTTGGCGAATTTTTATATTATCAACAAAGAATGATTATTTATATTTATTCAACAACCTTATTATACGATTTTAGAGATTTGTAGAGAAATATACTTTCAAAAATTGGCAGTACATAGTCGGTGTGATACTGAAGCCGTGTGAGTGCGACCTCTGTAGTCCACACGACTAACTTCCCAGAGGGAGAAAAAACATTGAAAAAAGGTCTGGTTAGCCTTCATAGATTATTCTTCGAAAATGTACTGCAGCTTATGCTGGAACGGTCATTATTCCATAGATAAATGATGTGCTTTATCCACTTTACAGATTATGTTTATTCAGTTTTTTCCAGTTTTTTATAACCATTAAAAAACGACTCAACTAATTCTGCTGAAAGATTCTTTCAGTTCTTAAATACGCGATTACGCGTCGAATAAGCCCAGTCATGTATTAATGTCATAACTAGTTCGCGAGATAATCGAGGCCAAAGAATCCGAACTAACATACGAACATTCGCACATACGTACAGACACACACACAACATCACATTGGAAAGGTTTGATTCGGATATTGCGGAATTGAAACCGCGGAAATATATAAAACTGGAAATTTTCAAAATCGATCCTATTACATTAACTTCCTCTGAGAAGTTAAAAAAACATCGAAATATAAAAAGTTAAAATCACACGTTAAGTCTTTTTTAACTCGTAGTAAGTTAAAACTTTTATTGTTTAGGCATAAATGCAGAGTTGATAATTTGAAATATTGAAATATTACACTGTTCGTTTTTCAAGTTTATGTCTAATTCTCACAATATGATATCAATAACCTGGACATTAGTGATATATTTCGAAATTGAGGCAATGGACACTAAAGTAACATTTTCGAGATAATAATAATATCGTTTTCATACTTAATGAGTATCCTGTATATAAAACCAACATAGTATTTTCAATTACTGTAACATTTATGTATGATAAATTAAACGTTACTGGGTAGGTACTGTTATGTGGTTTTCGAAAATTAATAAATATTAGTACTATGAGCATAAATTAGTTAAAAGTATAGCCCAAGAGACAACGATCATAAAACAACGTGTAATTACAAATCATTACTCACGTTTTGAATACGAATTCAGAATTACAAAATATACCTATATCTTTTAATAATAAAAAACCTGAACAGCATACCTGAAAAAAACTTTACCATTGCAGAGTTCTTTGTGAGGTATTGTAACAGGATTATAAAATTTTTAAAATGATGCTTGAACGAAAATGAAAGTAGTTGTTACAGCATGGGAAATCTTTCTTAAGGCTTGTCGTTTTTTTCAAACAATTATCTCTCTGTTATGTAAAAAAGTATACGGGAAACTGAAATTGTCCCACAGTTTCATTTTATTCATTAAGAGAGAAACTAAGTTGATAACTGTCCGCTTCGCTGGGCTTAAAAGTAAAGACCACAGCGTTATAGCTTCTTTTGATACAGGATTTCTGGTACGGATCTGAATTACTGACTTTGGTCAATTTACGACGAAAGCTAACAAAATGATTCCTGTATTTCCATACAAAGATTTTTCGAGCGATCGTCTCCCTGACTATTTATTATTAAACATATTTTGCAACTATTAAATTGTTGTACTACATAAAGGCATGCATAAACTGGTAAATCGAGGTGTTCCTGGACCACTCAAATGCCTTCCATCCATCAAATGTACGGGGTTTTGAGTGGTTTGTAACTGTACACTTTTGGTTTGTACAATAAGCACAAAGAGATGCTCATTTTAGTTTATACCATATCAATGTAGCTAGTGTTGGGCCATTTCTTTGATAATAATTACTCTTGTTGCATATTCATTTGAAATGTTTGATAATATCTAAAAGCAATATTTGATTAAAATAATTTCTTTTTTTTTGTGTCTGTTATTAAGGTTTTGTAAAATACTTTTGAAGTAAATTTTATTCTCTTTATATGGCAATTTATCTTATTTTCCTAGGAAATTCGACAACCATTCAATCAAATTTCGTAATTTTTTTGTTTTATATTTGTTGGTATCCTCTTGTCTATTTCATATTTTATTTGTATGTTTACTTCTAATATCAGAAAATAAATGTCCAAACATTACGCTTATCTCTTAATGTTAAACCGATTATTTTGTGAACTTTTTTATTAAATAAATATGCAAAATTAGAGGAAAAGAAGGAGGAAGTTTGAGCAAAAGTTGTTGGTAAAAATATTGATCTAGATATTTTTATCATAAACATTTTTCTGTTAAACTCATTATTTATCGATAAAATCGACTTTATTTAAAATGCAAAATGATAAACACTTTTTTGGGTGTAAAAAAACTACCATGAAACTCTTCCAACAGCTTAAAAGGTGAAAAGTTAATCAAAGTTTCAAACAATTTGCATAATTATATAAATTCTGAAATTATTAAAAACTTTGAAGTAGAATTAAAAACAGTTGGGGCAAGTTCAAAATTCGGACAAGAGTTGATAGTGCAAAACATTTTCATAAATATGTAATAAGATACTCCATCAAAAACATTATTTTTGATTATTTTAAAAACAAAGTCCATGAAAAAGAAAATAAAGTAGGAATATTATGAAGAAAAATGCAATGTAAATTTTACTCTTAGTGTATGCATACCTTTGCATTATTGCAGTGGAGAGTAGCTCTATTTGTTTTTGCAACGTAATAAGTTTTCATATAAAATGTACAATGTTAAAATGAAAATTTCTATTTATTTAGCCATTTGATTAATAGTTTTCATGTAACTGATTAAAGTTTACATTATTTTAGACAACAAATCAGAAAAAATATACTAGATACGTTCAAACTTAAAAATTGCTACAATTACAAGGAAAAATTATTATTTTTAAAAGTAATTTATTTTCTATTATATCCACATGTTTTAATAATATATTTTTAGGATTCCGTCATGAAAGATGGCAAACGGAACCCTTGTATACGCCATGCCTGCTTGTGTTACTAAAAGCAAAATTAAAAATTTTAATGCTTTTGTTACTCCGTCATTTGTGGTTCAATTTTGACAAAAATCGTATCGTTGGATTTTTTCCAGTAATTTTTCTGTTCAAATGAACATAGTATCTGATGCAATGCTTCAAAATGTGCAAAAGTTTTCTCCCTTGGTCTAACTTTTAAGCAATGCGATATAGAAATATGAAAAAAGTGTCAATAGTATAGAACTCTATAGTATTCAGACAGGTAAATATTGCACGTAATTAAGCTTCGAAAGAAAAAAAATCGTGTACCCCTCTCAATTTTAAGGCCTGTGATTTAGGATTATGAAAAATAAATATTTGTAATACTATGGTTTTCAAAGTAATTCAAAAATTAATGGGTCAGTACGATTTTCTTTCCTCTGATTTCTAGTGAAGTGCTATAAAATTACGGATAACTGTCATATATATTTTTTCAATAAAAATTGATGGAATGGGAACTTAACTGTAACATTTTCGATAATATTTTAAAGCTTACCGAGATATTGGCATTCACATATCGGACCCTTAACATAAACCTTTCATGTGTGTACGACATGTTTATAAAAATAAATTTTGATTTTTAATCTTAAAAACTACTAATTTTCAAAATAGTTGAAAATAAAATAAAATTGAAGTTGTTGGGCTATGCTTTTAAACTTCCGTTCGAAAAAGCGACGGCAAAGTGGCAGGGTAGGTATTTTCGATACTAAAATCAGGATCGATCAATATAATGTCAATGTTTAAGTTCAAAAATTTGGTGGAAGCGTTAGGAAAAATATACATTTGTAGAAAATAGATGGTAAGTAAGATTATTTTTAGTATGAAATTAGAAAAATGGCCTAATAAAGGCGCTTTGATTGAAATATGAAGTAAAAAAGAGCAATTTATCTAACGCTACAGTAGATAATTTTAAAGATACAGTAGATACCTAATGATAATAGAGCAATTATGGAGTAGACTTATAAGGTATATATTTTAAAATTATTACTATATTACAATATTTTAGTAGGGGTAAGTAATACTTTTTAAAGGGTCTAGCCGTATAAGCATATGAAAACTGCACCAGCGTCTAATGAAGAGTTCTTACCTTGTTTTTATTGTTTATCATCTAAAATAGCCATACACTTGATCTCACACTCCTAACCCTCATAGTAAGGGAATAATAGGGGTAACAACCCTTAACGAAAAAGTTTTTTTTCTCAGTACCTATTAAAGATATCTTCATGAAATTGAAAATGTACATGACTATAGACAAACTGAATATTATATATTTTTTTTAGAATTTTTGCATCATTAGAAACTGTAAAAAACGAGAAGTATATTTTTTGGGGGTGGTTTTTTATAACAGCCCCCAAAGTGACACCTATCAAAAAAATATATTTTATTTGTTAATTAGTTAGCTATTATATGCCAAAGCTACAAAAGGATCGAATTGGTGGAACATTGTTAAAAAAAATTAAAATCAAGAATTTAAATAATACACTATATCATATAATTACATATGTGTACTTACACATATGTAATTATATGATATAGTGTATTATTTAAATTCAATCATACAAAATATAAACATAGTTACGGCTAACGTTATTGTCCTCAATATTCAGTCATCGTCACTGTTTTCTTCAACTGTAGTAGTTATACCGGTAGCATCAAACATGGAGGTCAATATTTCAGCAGGTTTTATAATTTTTGACTTGTAACGAGCATGCGATAAGTAGTAAATAACAGTCGCTACATGAGAGCAACAGCCGACTGTTCTGTTCCCATTTGCACAATCACAAACATATCTTCGAATTCCTCTATAGGTATTCGAATTTGGCTCATACTCGATAAAGCAAATATATGTCTTGCTATTAATATGTCTTGATCGTACCCTTACTCTTATAATATTTTCGCGATCTTTCAAAAATTCAAGATTTAATTCGCTGTCAGTCATTATTTCAGCAAGATAACATACTGCTTGTGATAATTGATAAGTCCCAGTAAATAATATTTTAAGTTCAGTTTCACTCAACTCTGGAAAATCCATTAAACTGCTTGATGATAGTTTAGTAAAAGGTTTTTTTCTCCGATTTAAGTTCTCATTTTTTACCAATTCTTGCATTGTATTCTGCAGATTTTGACGCTCTTTCATAAAAGCAATAATAGTATCTGCAAGCTCTACATCAGACTTCAATCGTTTACCAAAAGTATTATTCAAAAATCCAGCTATTTTACACAGTGATTTTGCCACAGGTAAAAGCTTGTTGTCCAGAACATTATGAAACAAATGGTATTTTTTACCAATAGCGCCATGTACAGCTTCCACAGCCCAACGTACTTTAGTCACAAATCGTGATGCATTTGCCTCTTCTACAGTTAATTGTGCTCTTTTACCCTTCAAAGCTGGCATAAGTACATGGTACCCTTGCTCTTTTAAAAAATCGACCACGTCACGAAAACCGCGATCAACAATGCAAATGTCACCAGGTTGAAGAAGTGTTTTGAGCCCGTTAGGTTCCTCTAATATACTTCTTAATATACATGCGTCGTTCATCGTACCATTATAGGGACCTGCTATGTCAACTACATAGCCATTCGTTGTACAAATAGTAAAGGGCTTACAAAGTGGTGTTTTCTTCTGTCCACTGTAAGATTTTCTTTGATATACATTATTCCTACTTTTTTCATGCCTAATGTAAGTTCCGTCAAAAATTAAACCAAGAGAAGTTTCTCCAAATCCGAGTAGATGTTTTGCGAGGTAAGATGTTTCATCATTAATAAGATCTTGTCTACTTTTCGCATTTATTCCAAAATGAGTTGATAAAATGTCTTTTTCGAAACTTTTGATTACCTGATGGAAATAATTGGAAACTTGTTGAGGATATTTCAATCCAAATATTTTCTGAATTATGTCGTTTGAATTACCAGTTCTGAATTTCACTAAAAAGACTACCAATGCTTGCATAACCGTTCGTTCATCACTATCTCTCATGCTAGAAAGCATTCCCTTTAATCTAATAATATTTTCCCATTCAAGACCTGTGTATGTAAATATTTCTTCTTCAGAAATACCAAATCCGTCAACTCTATTGAGTAGTGTTTGACCGTCATTATTAGCTAATAGATTTAAAAATTGGGAAACTTCGCCTTTTTCTAATAAACTATGGTTAGAATAAACTCGTAATAAATGTAAATCATCGTCAAAAAACCGTTTTTTTATCAAATGGTTTTGGCAACATCTGTTTCCTTGCAGGCGAGCATCTAAAGGCACACTAGTAAGATTCTTTTTAGATTCACATACTGTACAGTAAATATGAGTTGTTTTAACTCTTTTGATTTGAAACTCTACATATTCTTCTTGACGTGAACTACTGCGACAAAACACTTGAAAGTCTGGATCATCCAAATCACTGCCGTAACTTTCATTTTCATCACTATCACCACGGTCAGTAGACGTAGTCGGTTTCGCAACTCTATATATTATAAGTCTACATTTGCAACAAAACACGGAACCAATATGTAAAGCATTTTTACAATAAGGTTGATATCTATCTAAATCCTCATTTGTAATAATACGTTTTAGCTTTTGACTACCTTTTTTGATGCTTAGTTTACAATTAGCGCATTTGTCATCCTTATTAAGTTCAATTGTTTTCTCCATTATTTCTGATCACAATTTTTATCATGCAAAACTGAACCGTACTTAATACACAATTGATATTTAAAATTCTCGCAAAATACTTGAAACAATTTAATACAAAAAACAATTTTCGATTGCCTAGATATACTTATACGTCGCCTACCATGTTTTGACTCAATAGTTAACTTCTTATAGCTTGACAAAACTTGCATTAAAATAAGCAAATCGCTACATGTTCATTATTTCCCTATATATAATTATAATTCAATATAACATTGTGACGAGTAGTAATAGTTATGGTAAAAATTGATTTATAATATGTGCATATATGCACTTATCTGTAATTGATTTTTATTTTTTTTAAGCATGTTCCACCAATTCGATCCTTTTGTAACTTTGGCATGTAATAGCTAACTAATTAACAAATAAAATATATTTTTTTGGTAGGTGTCACTTTGGGGGCTGTTATAAAAAACCACCCCCAAAAAATATACTTCTCGTTTTTTACAGTTTCTAATGATGCAAAAATTCTAAAAAAAATATATAATATTCAGTTTGTCTATAGTCATGTACATTTTCAATTTCATGAAGATATCTTTAATAGGTACTGAGAAAAAAAACTTTTTCGTTAAGGGTTGTTACCCCTATTATTCCCTTACTATGAGGGTTAGGAGTGTGAGATCAAGTGTATGGCTATTTTAGATGATAAACAATAAAGACAAGGTAAGAACTCTTCATTAGACGCTGGTGCAGTTTTCATATGCTTATACTGCTAGACCCTTTAAGTTCAAAACTCAAACTAAATTTGCTAATTCAAAAATGGTAAGACAAAGTTCGTTTGAAATTTTTTAAGCTTGAGTCACCGACTTATTAGTTTTTACCTTGACAACTCGGAACAGAAATAGATATTTCGTATTTTTAAAAACATGCAAGTTGTGTTTAAATCATTTTTTCATTAATTTTTTTAATCCGCTGAATTTCAGTCTAAAGTAGGATAATGTAATCTAAATCCATAATTAAATAATGTATATATAAGAGTATTTAAAAAATTATCTCCGTTACTCATTTACTAATTTTCGCAATATGTATTTTGAGTGGTTAAGTCTGTAAATATAAATTTAATAAATGATGATAAAAAACTAGTAATTTTAAATTTATGGTCGATTGGAACTAAAAGATTCAAAATTAAAGACCATAAACATGATTATCAATTTCATATACCTATCTAATGAAAATAATTTAATTTCTATAACTAAATTATCTAATACTGAGTGTAATCAAAGATAATTTGTCTGTGAGCTTACAGACATTTGCATCACTAATGGGTAATTGAACTGATACCACAATGAAATTACTAACGGCAACTTTTAGTCATAACATCAGTTTGATAATGAACACGTAACATTCAAATTGTTTTAATTACTGTTTATTTATACCTGCAAGTAAATATATCGTATTCCATTTATTATAAATTTTTTCTCATCAAATAATTAATTGTGCCAAGAGAGTATGGACAAAGTTATAGACTACAAAACAATGCTAAAAATTTTCGGGTGAAATGATCCACCAGGAATTATGTTGAAAAAGATGCTCCTATATGTAAAAGTAAATTTAAGCACCGTGGCGTTAGTACAGGCGAGAATATGAATGTCACAACCTTTGGTGTCTCACCCCTGCACCAGCTACGAACGGCATTGTTGAATACAAGCTCTGAATAAATATTCGAAGCAAATTACATAAATGCGGTAACTTCGGTATCGAAAGTTAAAAAAATTTTGATCTCCCGTCAATTTCTGAAGACCTTAAGTGATTTATTTTTGTACGGCATTTATTGAATTCACATCGAATACTTATGCAGAGTTAGTATCTAGCAACGCCGTACATAGTTGCTGGTGCATGGGTGAGACGCCAAGAGGTTGTGGCATTCATATTCTCACCTGTGCTCACCTTTTCCGTGCAAAAGGTGCTTTAACTTACTTTTACATATAGGAGCATCTTTTTCAGCAAGATTCTTGGTGGGTCAAAAAACTTTGGAATTGGCTTATAGTCTATTAGTGCTTTTACTTTACGCTCAAATGAATTGAACCCACAATTTTTTGTTCGTGTGCGAGACTTATTCTTTCATTTCGCACATGATAGTATTGATTTTCAATTTACTATATCTTCCCCATTCTTGATTCTGCATCAGGAATAAAATGATTGGTTGTATATAAAAGTTTTAGGTAAGCAACAACTCTTCTTTTGCTCACCAGTTTATATAAAGCAGATACTAGAAGAAGTTTCGTATGCAAAATGTGAGGACCGTCAGAGAATCATTATTTTTAATATTCCAAAGAATGAGAATATGCATGTGGTCGGCGGTTGTCTTGGTGTCTTTTTCACCCTAACAAAGTTTTTTATTGAGATTTTTTCGTAAAGTTCACCATTGATGAAGCGTTTGAAATTGACACAAGTTTGATTCAAAATCGGGGGAAATTTTAAAATATAAAAAATTGCGTAAATATATAAGTTTTTATTATATGAAATAGTTGTATTAACAGTAATTACTCTAAAAATTTTTAGGCATGCGATGAAATTTGAATAACCCAAGTAGTAATAAATTTAGTCGTACATCACTTTTAGCTTTTTATTTTTCATAATAATCACAAGAAAAACATTCGAAACAACATTTATTACATAAGTTGTTATGGTGGCGGAAATTTGATTTTCAAAGTATTAAGGTATATAACATAGAAAAAGTTATTTACGTAGGTATATAAGAATGTTTCACAATACGAAGAAAATTTTTACAGTTTGCATGTTTTTTAGAAATAAATTTGAGTACGACTAGTTAAAATGAATTTCATCAATTCACTTTATGTGAAATATTATTGTATTTTTTATTTGTATTTCATTCAATTTAAATTACCTAGTTCATTATTTATGTTTAGATACTTTATACAGAAAGATATTAAATACTGGAAATTGCTTATGGCAATGTAGAGAGTTCTTTATTGAACTGGCTGATTGTGACTCAGTTCATATTAAAAGTGAAAAGAAAAAGAAAAGTTTTGTGTAAATAATAAAATATGATAGAAAATAACAATAAATTCTCTCTTTGCAGAAGCTGTGACTTGTAAAACAAAAACTAGATTGTATCTCTTGATACCAATACCAAATACCAATAATACCAAACGTGATCCACTGAGATAATTCGATTTGTCATTAACGACAAATTTATTAATGATGGGCTGCCTCAGTCCAAGAAGTGAAATTTTCAAAAAACTCACACAATTTTTTTTTTTTGAACACAACTTTTATACAAAATATCAAACAGCTATATCTTCGCGAAAAATCATCGATTTCGGAACCTCAAGAGTTCATTTGAAAATTTGTACTTTTTAATTTTGGAATCTATTGATCCAATTTGTATCACCCTTTGTCCCTTTGCATGAAGGGTTAGGTTAGGTTATATTGGCTCTCCACGAAGGATCCCATTGTGATACCATATATGTGTTTTACCACCTTTCCGCTGATAATTTCATTTATCAGCTCCTCAATTTTAGAGGCTGAGTGCACCTCTTTCATGCCTATGCCATGCACTACACTAGTCCATCACAACTTTTAACTAAATTAATTTTGTTGCGACGGCGGGAATCGAACCCGCAATCCTAAGCATACCGCGGACGGAATTGGTTACGCCATAACCAACTGAGCTAATAGGGCGACGAAGGGTTGAAAGGGAAAGAAATTTTATTCCTAAATTTTATATGAAGTTTACAAGCGTAGATACTAAAATTTTTTTAAAATATTTACAACAAATTTGTTTATACCACTCGAAAGTTTCTTTATTTTTCTTGAAAATGAGCTATAAAAAATTACCGGACAAGATTTTTGGACCAAGATATTCACTTTCTCAGCAAAATTGATACTTCTGGAAATAAGATCCTCTATCATCTGAAATAATCATCGCACTGAAGTTTTTTTCATCTCATTTGAAAACTTAAACTATCTTCTTTTAAATGCCTTCATTTTTCGCTTTTAAAAAATGTCAACAAATAGAATTTTTCTATATTTTAAGTGTTTTTTCATCTAGTCGTTATTTTATAAAAAAGGTGTTACCTAAAATCTTATCATCAGCGGTAAAAATGGTATCCCTTTAATAAATTGGCGCAGTGTAATAAACGTTTCAAGAAGTACAATCGATGCTAATTGTATAGTGGATATGTTTTTGGATTCAGAACTCGAATAACTAGGCAGGTGACCTATATAATTTACCAAAAGTATTCCAAGCAGCCGAAGAAAAAAAATTCTTCTGTAGACCTGTGATTAAATTAAATTATTCGGGTCGGAATAACAACATAGAGAAAATGACAAACGAGTTTTTAAAAACACCCTATATAAAATTTATTAACCAAAAAAGTTTAAAATGATTAAATACAATTTCCAACGTAGACTACATGAAACAAAATACACTTCTGTGTAATGTTAATTATGTACTGTAATTTTTCAAGCTTATAAAGAATATTCTATCTAACCTCTAAAATATAAAAGTCAAACATGAGACAGAAAAACAAACGTAATATGCTTGGAAGTACTCTTTAAAAACACTTAAAAATGAAAGAGATTGGAACCCTAATATTGTTGTAGCATCGTTCGTAGATGTATATATAATATATATATTTTGTCATGCATAATTCGTGAATAATGTTTTATACAAAATGACGAAGGAAGCAATGTGTTTAATCGTGCATATATTTACCTGTACTTTGTCATTACGGTGAACGCACAAATAACTTGAAACGTGGAATAAATTAATATAAGTGACCTGAGTGTATACGTACAGAATGCACAATGATATCAGATTTTATAAATACAATATTTGTCTCTTCTTATAGTAAAAAAGAATATTGCAAAGTATTGCACAATTTATGAAAAAGTACTTCAAAATGTTGATTTTGCTAATAAAAAGCTACCAAAAATTTATTTCGGAAAAATACACACGCTTTCTTGGACAAAACTTAAATTTAATTTTAAACCTTTTTTAAACTGTCAAAAACGCGGGAATCCAATTTGATGACGTAATTTGGGAATCACTTAACGAAATAACACAAATAAGTTTGACAGATATATTCATAGACATCTGATTATAATAAATATTAATACTTATTATCTTTGTATATATTATACCCAACTGTCTACACTGAACTGACTGATGGTCTATGACTCATACCGCTATGACATCACAGCAGGGCTTACCCGCGTTTTAGGTCACGTGATATACAGTTTAAAAATTACGATTTTTAATTTTAATACTTTAAAAGAAAAATTTGCTTTGATGACTCGAAATCAGAATATTTAAGTATATCTTAATATATATATTTCTTGTGTGCGTGTGTATGTGACTGAACTCCTCCTAGACGGCTGGACCGATTTCGATGAAATTTTTTGTGTGAGTTCAAGGGGATTGGAGAATGGTTTAGATTTACCATTCGGTCCACTACAACTGTTTTTAAGGGTTCCACACCAAAAAAGTTAAATCTCATTAAATGGTGGGAGCGCATATAAATCATATCACATTATATTACAACTTACTATGTGTACTATGTATTTTTTATTGTCAATAGGCATTTATTAGAGCCATATGCGAGCGCAGCGAGCTCCACTGCCGAAGGCCAGGCCAAAGGTCGAAGCTCAGGCCGGTCCAATAAATGGGAGTTAAATTGGGGTTTAGCGGGATGAGTGTAGCAGACAGGCTAAACGTAGTATAGGTATTAATGAATTGTAGTTACGTTTCCACAGGACAACGTCTGTTGGGTCCGCTAGTTTTTACATAAATTTTAACTTTTTTCAAATTTCATGATTTATTTTTGACTAACGATAATACCCTATTATACCAGGATATATAATAACAATGTACGTACAATCATTTTAGTTCAAGATAACTTTGAAATTAAAATTAAGATTAAAAGTTCGAAAAAAAAGGACCAATAGCGCGATTTCGTGGGGTTTTAGATATGGTATAGAGCATGAAACGTTTCGGTATCATAGGTATCAATCTGCGTGCTGTTTGCGTTATTAACGAATATGTTTTTTCTTCGAAGTATTTGAGGTGATCATTCGGTACAAAATCATCGATTTGAACCATTACATTAACAGAAAAGCGCAATAGAAGTAAAATTGAAATTTAACGTCTGCGAAAAAGAAAACAATAGTGAGATTTTTTGTGACTTTGCATACGTTGTTGTAGAGGATAAAATTGTTCGACAAAATCCATCATAAAATTTCATGAATTAATTTTTTGAACCCTAAATATCATTTTTCTCCACATGTAATAATTTAATTTTTATTAAACTTCTATATATTTTTTTAACAGGGCTGTTGTTTATCTGCGGTTTAATTTATAAGCAATCAAAAATTTTTGTCGAATTCATGTGACAAACTCTTTTTAATAATTAATTAATTATTCCATTAATACTTTTGTAAATGGAGTAATGTTTGAAGTAAAATTAGAAAAGACACTGAGTGAATTTGAATATTAAAAAGTTCAAATCGAAATTTGTCTTATAAGTTACTTAAAAATTAAAGGAGTTATCAACATCGAAAGTTTTTAGAGGTTCAATTGTCAAAAATGAACTTTTTTGGAGATATTGCTCACTAAAGAAAATACTTGCTTGCTTGTTAATTCTCAGTTTAACTGTTTAGCTGACATCTACTTGAAGATTACTTTACTTCTCGAGTTACCGAATTCAATATCAGTTGTAAAAACTGTGTGTTAAGTATAATAATTATAAATGTCAAAAGTCAGATATAAATATTTATAATAATATAGAATATTTTTTTACTTTAGAGCCTAAACTATCGTAAACCACTTGATTTTTGCAAAAATGTCTTTTGACTTTAGAAATAAAGATGATAATATATATAGAGAGGGTTAAAAATTACGAATCTTCAACAAATGCAGGAAGGCAAATCTGTAGATAAAGAAAAATTTGGAAGAAGTTGTTTGATATAAACAAGTAAAATTTAAAAAACAGTTTCCCCGATAAATATTTCGGATATGTTAATCGAAACTGTCACTTAAAGGTATGAACACTCTCCATTAAATTACCTTTTTTCTTATAGACTTTTCCATTCTAAAGAGCCGCTTTTCTACTTGTTTCGGATACGGATCCCTAAAGTCACACTTGAAACATAGTTACGGACACTCTTTATTGAATTATCTCTCATACAAAACAAAAAGAATCAAAATAGGTTCTTCTAGGAGCTACGATGCCACAGACAGACAGGCAGACACACGTACACACATATAACGATCGAATTTATAACACCACTTTTTATGGTTGATGGTTAAACAACCAAATATTTATTGGAAATGCTTTTCTGAAATTCAAATGAATTCTATGAAAATGGATTTATAAACATGTAACGGAATTTATTGGATTAAAAACAAATTCAGTTTCTGATTTCAAATTTTCCTCTCTTTATTAGGTACGAGTTTCTACGCAATAATTATTTTCTCCCTTCCAGTCAAAGAACTTTTCGATTAGTAATTTTTCTCAAAAAGTTCTTATTTTCAGAAAAGATTCCGATCCTTTTTGAAAACCTTGGTATACAAATTTTTCAATCATTTTTCAATCTGGCAACACGGCTTTTCGTACATTTGAACGATTTCTTAAAACAGCTTATTTTTGTTTCTCAGTCATCTAAATATTAAAAAATATTTAACGTTTGATAGAAATTTTTGACTACCAGAAGCTGTTTCTTGTGATTCGTACACTTCAATCTGCTGTTAATATTCGGGGTCCTGATTCACACAATATACTCACACTTAAAAGTATTACAGGGTTGTAAAACTAGTGTTATTGTATTATGATATTTTAAACGCTCCAAAGAGACAATAATAAAATTTGTGAGTACATTTGTTGCTCATATATATTATTATATAACATTACATACAATACGCTCACAATTTTATCAAACAAATCATTTTTGTTGTAAGTAACAGCAATGCCAATAAAAAGTCAACAAAATGTTTTGTAAATTGTATAGTTTTAGTAATGGGTTTTTGTAATCAAAATTCAATCCTACATATAATATCTATCGTATAGACATTTGAAATGTTTTTGTTCGATATTTATTGTATTAGTTTGATTTCAAGCAAAAAATTTGTGAATTCGAAAATTGAGACTGGTCCACCGTTTTATTATATCGCTCTAAGTTTCGGTGTGCGATGCTAAACCAGGCCTGTGAATCCGTTCTTCACCCAAGCCCGAATGCAGGTAAAGGGAGCATTTTATTTTAGACGATACTCGCGGTTTTTAAGTAAGTGGTTTGAGCCAGCGTATCTCTAAGTCAAAATAAACGCAACAGTCAAAATAAACGCAACATTCTAAGTGATATAACTATAACAGTACATGTAATTAACATATAATGTTATAGCTATATAGCAGTTAGTTGCCGGCTTGAACAAAGGTTGCAAAGGCTTAGGCTGTAACAAAGGCTGCTAAACCAAGATTTGATTTATTTTCGGTAGCCAAGGGTTTACAAACCAAGCCTTAAATTATAAATTATGGGCAATGACTGACAAATGAAGCCTTGATTTATTAGCTTGGGTGACGTTTTCCACACAAATGTTTTATTTATTAGCCTTTGCCTAGGACTGCCAAATCAATGCTAGCCCAAACTTGAAAATAGCGTTTTCTTTCTCTTAGCAAGTATCCAAAAGTTTCACCTATAAAAAAATCATACTCTATAGTCACTTTTTACTGCTTATATAGCCCAAAAAATAAATCTGGCGTAATCTAATATTCTTTATCAGTTCACTGTCTACACCACCTTTTTTAAAAGCCGTTTGTTCCGGCTGGGAGCGACGCCGGAACAAGATTTCTGTTGCAGCTAGTTTTCAGCAGCAGTTAAACGAGCAAAATCGGCTAAACGTAAAATTTTAAAGTTTATTATTTGTTATTTATTCAAAATTACTTTCAATAGAGTTTACGTCGTTTTATTAACAGGTGGCTATAGCCAACTAAAAATGTATATAATGCAAACTATGCTTACGAAAAAAGTCTTTTTTTTATAGTATTCGTTACTATAAAATATAACTTGTAAAAAAATACTTTCATAAAAACGAAAGCTTAAATTGGTAAAAGCATGATTATATTTCAATGTTTCATTAATGATTTAAATAAAAAGAAAACTGATCCACAAAAACAAAATTTGTTTTGTGAAAATATAGTATACCAAAAAATTGATGCAATGTTTAACACCCTGTTTTGGGTTTCTGTTAACTGTCAGGTTTATATATACCTCTTCCACGTTGAATATCTTTGTACCCTTAACTATAAAAAATGACCCTTAAAAATATATCGATTTTTAATTTTAAGTTTTATCAAATAGATTTTATTTGTTAAACCATCCTGGTCGTACTAGAATATCCCAATTTAATTTTAACAAATTAACATCAATTTTATTAATTTTTTCATTAATGTTTTGTTTGATCTTTATTTTAGAATTACAGACTGTTAATATTATTAACCTTGAAAAAGAAATATCTAGGTAATATCTAAATGTTACTGAAATTTTTTTTATTTATGGCTTCAATCCCTCTGATTATTTAACATCAAAACAAGTATCTAAACTAATTTATAAATGAAATAAATAAATCATAGGGGATTTAGCTCCTTGAAAAAAAATTATTTCAATGTATGATTTTTAGGTAGGACGGGGTTTTTTAATAAGCTGTCTGTATAGAGACTACATACAGTTTTTATTTTATTTTCGTAGTACAAGAGCTTGTAGATTTTTAATATTTTCTTTGATAGAATTCTAACACTTACTGATTTTTTTAAAATTAGTAAACAAAAATATCAGCATCGACAGTTCTCTCGCGACTTTAAATATAAATGTACTTATTTAGAAATGTCCCTGAGAAGCAATTATAAAAGACAAATAGAATAATCCCTGATTAAACATTACATACGACTAAAGTTCTACAATAATATTGGGTGAACCTTAACGACGAACATTTTGAACTAATTTAAAATAAAAAAAAAATTTAACAAAAAGAAAATCGACTTCAAAAGAAAAACTTTTCCAAAACAAATTAATATGCACTAAAAAAGTAAAAAAATAATAATAATGTAGTTAAAATTATTGTTATTTTTAGAGTCGGTGTCAGCCAAGGAAACAACTCTGACAGAACAGTTTGCTGCTGATATGCCCACTGAAGGGTTAAATTGTCCAAAAATTTCAAACAAAAAGTTATACTACAATATATGTTTGATTAGGTATATACGACTATTGTAGTGACCATTATGGCATTATGCCAATCTCTTTTATATCAAATATTGTCTTAGTTTAACGAGTTAAATTTTTAGTTTTTATTGTTACATGTAACCATAAAATGGTTGTATGGCAGTCTTTAGGTTATTTTAGAGATAATAATTGCAATGCTGCGAGAAAGATGTATTATGTGGTGTGCTATTGTTTACTTCAAACATATATTTACCATTAAAACTAGTGGAATAGAAGAAAGATTTTTTTTATATGATACGAAATTGTTAGGTATGTTTTTGGTACCGTTTCATTTTTATTAGATACTAGCCGATCCGACGAACTTCATACCGCCTAACAGTTGATCTTTTTTATACAATGCGTGTATGTAATATGCAAGGTATAATAAGTTTAGTCCCAAGTTTGTAACGCTTAAAAATATTGATGCTAAGTAAAAAATTTTGGTATAGGCCTTCATAAAATCACCTAATTAGTCCATTTCCGGTTGTCTGTCTGTCGTCAGCCATCTGTCTGTCCGTCTGTCATCACGATTCCTCAAAAACGAAAAGAGATATCAAGCTGAAATTTTTATAGCGTACTGAGGACGAAAAAAGTGAGGCCAAGTTCGTCAATGAGCAACATAGGTCACTTGGGTTTTGGGTCCTTAGGATCCATCTTGTAAACCGTTAGAGATAGAACAAAAGTGTAAATGTAAAAAATATTTCTTATACAAAAATAACCAACATTTTTTCGTTAATATCACTCTTTACCCGTGAGGGCGCAAATTAAGCGTAAATTGTATAGTATGTAATTATGGGAATATCAGTTATGCATGTGTGACATGTATGTATTTGTAATGTGATAGAGTCATCAACACTGTCTTTGCATGGTATTTCAACAATTAACTCAGTCAATTGTTTGTTCTCACTTTTTTTGTGTGATAAGTTACAAACACACAACATTTTTTTAATTTTACAGAAATTTGTAGCTTTTACATTTAGTAATATTATAGATGCACAGCTAAGAGACGTTTACATTTCAATTGACATTTTACCACCAACAATTTACATTTTATCATAGATAATTTGTTTTTGAGTAATGTTACAATAGGATAAATATTGATAAATATTGACATAAAATTTATACGATACTAACGTCACTCAATTTTTTTGCTTACCCGGCACCCCTCTACTATTACTTAAACATTATGGTATGGTATTAAAGTTCACTGTGAACTTTACGAATCTTCTGTATGGGAATATAGAAAAGTGTTGTTTTTAGACTTTTTCAGGCAATTTTTAAAATTTTTCTCTCCGTGAGAACCATCTTCGTACTTTAAGGAATTTTATAAAAAAAAGAATTAGCTAAATCGGTTCAGCTGCTCTCGAGATTTGCACTTAGCAACACATTCAGCGATTCATTTGTATATTATAGATTCCATTTTCATTCTCGAGATTGTTTATACATAAATGTATCAACAGACGGACATATTCTATCTTTATAAATCGCGAAATTAGTAATGAGCACACAATGATCTTGTTCTTTAAATAATAGGTTATTTGGCTGGTTTCTGTAAGTTATGTACGTTCTGCCCGTACAAAGTGTTATCATTTTATTATTTTATGAATATCTTAAAAAAATAACAATAGTACAGGAAATGAATTTCGATCTTTAACTTCTTAGTTTGTTCGCAATGGATTTTGGAAAAAGGCTCTTTTTTTACTTAGTTAAAGACCTTTCCCCATCCCATTTTTCGAGAGTTTGACTTTTATGCCCCCAAGTTGCCCAAACATACAAATAAATGAGGATGAAAATACCAATCTGGGGGCTCTTGGGGTTCACTTGATTCCTATCTGAACATAAAAAATGTGAAATTTCAAAATTAAGTTCAAATACGAAGTTTATTGATTGAATACAAAAAACCGCATCCTTATCTACCCTGAGGTGATAAATGGTACACAGGCTGTGAGCTACAACACTTTATGTATGTATGTATGTTCAAACAGTGTCTACACTTATGCGCGTTATAATAAATAACGCATAACGCATGTAATGACAATTTTAGAGCAAAGAAATTATTTTAAATTAACTGTTTAAAGAGTACATCGAAATATAGGAAGATTAAAATCTTGATTATAAAAGAAAAGTTCTTTGTTTGTCTTTTATGGAAAAACTCGAATCTGTACAAACGTGACCAACCACACTTATTTTTATTCTGGGACTTTTTGAATTTCAGTTTTAATTTTTTCTTATTCCCTTTTTCTACTTGTTTTTAGTTGGTTTGTATTCGATTTTTAGATTTTAGATACAAAGTTTTAACTTTTATTTTATTTCAACACGCTTCAACGATCAGCTAACAAAAATAAATTAGTTTCTTTAAACTATTTCTTATAATAAAAGAAAAACAGAAATCTCTTTCGGAGCATATAAAACCTAGGCACATTTAAAATAATTAAATTTCCATAAATTAGGAAATAATGTATTACATTTAATGTCTCATATATTAGGCGAATCAAAAGCACCCGGATATTAATTTACTTTTATTTTAAATGCATACAAGTTAAATTAATAATTAACTGTTATTTATTTCTATGTTTGGATATCAATGTTGCTGTAATATTGTTAAACTAGCCAAATTAATATCTACAAGTTTGGCTAGTTTTTAGTTTGTCTATACCATGGATATAGATTATAAAATAGTAATCTACTTAATCTACAGAGGCCAAACGTTAAATGTGACAAAATTGTTATCAGAAAACAAAAAATACGTTGTTATAAAAAAATAAATAAACCAAGAAATATACAGTTTTTCGTTTACGGTTAATCAATGGCTCAGTTAACCAAAATTATTCGAAAAAGTCAAAAAAGCGGTTTTATTGCGATAAAAAAAAGTCTACGTCCAATGCAAAAAAATTAATTGATATAGTTCTAGATCTCAAAAAAAAAAAAACATATCGATTGACGTCTGGTAAGTTCGATTTGGATGCGTGAGTGCTGAGAAAATTTGAAAAAATGAGCGAAAATAGTCGATTTTACATTTGTTTATAACTTTTTTTCTTTCTCGATTTTATTGTTGATATTTGTTGAAGCTATCGTGAAAACTTTCTTCTCGGTCGAGGAATTATGATAGAGCGGTTTTTGGGGGATTTGTCTCTTCGAGTAGACTTCTACAACCATGATATTTTAGTAGCAAGTGAAATTTTTTAATTTTTGATGCCAAAATCGGACTTAGAAAAAAGTGCATTTTTGAAAAAAAGTGGGCCTTGTAAAAAGGCAACGTGAATTCTCCCCTACTCACGTATGACCAGTTTGCCCTTGCAGAAAAATAAAAATGATTTAACAATTTAAGTTATTTTATTAACAATTACATCAAAGTATGGTTACTATACCAATATTTCTTAGCGTTCATAAACTTAAGACTGATTTGATTATATTCCTGATGTATTACATGCATAAAGAGTATAAAAATGAGAAAAAATTTGATGGACAGGTTCATTAGTATTTATTGCGTTTCATTTATTACGAATTCTGGTACGAATTTATAAATTATATATTATTTTATTTCACAAATACAATATTATTAAGCGTATCAAATTACGCTTTACGACAGAACACAAAAGAATAATATTCGTAATTAAATAAATGTGGTACAGAAGAGACAGCAGTTCCTTTTATGGACAGAATATATATATTTAGAGAAAATATCTACGGAATGTTGTTGATCTGATTTAAACTTATGGTTGAAAAACCAAATTTAATAAAAACACAATTACAAAAAAGAAAAGAAAAAAAGTATAAGTAAATTGATGGCAACAATTTATTTTATTTATATAGACACTATACCTACGAAATAAAAGTGATGAAACCCTGTTTTTATTGTCACATATTGTCGTGTATTAGCTGCTTCAAACTAACAGAATAAAATCATGCTATAGGTGGTACATACGAACTGTTTACAGAGAAATTCAGAAATATTGAGTCCAATTTAGTTAAAGTATATACGACAAATATAACCAGGAATAGTGTGTGGTCTTTTTAATATAAAATATCTTGAAAGGTTTATAAATGAGTCCTATTGAGCCCAGAACGATTTTAGCATCACTAAAGGAATCGTCTCATTATATAATTAAATCGAGTTTTCACACAATGTGTTTATATCACTTATGTAATACTATTGCCTGTATTCTTAATTAATTATTGTTAATTATTTAAATATATATATCGTTAAACCTGGTGATTTTTTAACCCCCCAAACCAAAAAAAAGGGGTGTTATAAGTTTGACCGCTGTGTGTCTCTCCGCCTGTCTGTGTGTCAGTCTGAACTATATATGAACTATATACTTCTGAACTATGTTTCAAGTGCCCGAAACAACTAAAAAATAGGCGATGAACGACAAAATCGGTTCAGTTTGGAGAAGGCTCTAAGGAAAAATATAATTTAATGGAGAGTGTTCTTAGATACATTTCAAGTGCAAGTTTAGGGTTCCGTACCCGAAAAATATCTCGGATGTTTTTTAAATTTTGTGAATTTCACTTGTACTTTTATTGATCTTGTTCAAAGATCAATTAGATCCATCTCTACCAGATCGGAAGGTTACTTTGGCATCGCTAATAACCAAAGCGACCATCACTCTCAGGTTGTGAAAAAGATTTCAACATATTTAGGTTGTTGTATTTGTTCATCACAATTCTTTTTCTTATGTAAGACTTGATTCAAACCTTTACATAATTGGTTCGAATATCTGTCTCGTCAAGTTTGACCTAAATTCTGTAAAAACCAAGGGTTCGCGAAAATCAGTTTATGGTGTATATCATGGTTCAATTATTGAATATTTTATCAACAACTGGACAAAATTGTTCAATTCCATATTTGTAATGTATTAAGAATATGGTTAAAAAAATTACGAAACTCCACCACAATCCTAACAAATTATTAAGATAATATGAATGGCATATTATTTGTGACCCTTCACATGACCGATTTAAATACAAACAGTTTTTGTTTATTCTTTCTCCAAAAAATTTTAACATTTTAAAATATAGATAGATATGCAATAAACTGACAACAAGAGAATTTAAAGGGGATTTAGAAACATGGGATTTGTTTATTTCGATCATTAACTTAGTGTTTCATCTTCTATTAATATGAAGAAGTTTTACGGGATATTTCAATTAGAATTCTGAGTGCATATAAATTAATTTTGAAAATAATAAATAAAGTAAAATTTAATAAAAATGTCGAAATTTGCGCCAGTAGCTAAATTTAAGCTAATGTTCATTTCAAGCCCTCGATATCACGAAGAAAAAGAGGTCCATATTCTAACGCGATTTTTCTATCCAAACTAAAAATATACATTTAAATAACATTAAAGGACGGAAAAAAGAACTTCTAGTCTGATGTAAAAATTTAGAGATAGCTTCGTTTAAAGGTAAAGGAGACAAACTAGTTTACAAAAGTATATCTCTTTGTATTTAATTAACTTATTAAACTTGAGGTACAACTTACAGCTGAGATATTGCATTGAAAATTTTTTTATCAACATGGTAAATAGATTTCATCCTTGCGAAAGAGAGTGATCCATCAACCATCAATCTTTTACATGCCTAAAGATTTGTCGTTGCTATATGTGTATCTAAAAATAGGACATCTATTTTGACATTCCCTGTATCAAATATAAATAGGAGAATGTGAAATAATCCAATTTGCTAGACGTTTTCTAACCCTCATTCGTTTTTTATAAATATATAAACTGATAATAGAGTAATCAAAAGGACATCTTGAAAGCACTGAGCCTCATAACAAACAACAAACTCATATGTACAAAAAAAAAGGAACACATTTCTTCTCTTTAACACATAATTGCAAATACACTGACTGACTATGACTGGGGGATGGATAACAATATCAACTAGAGGGTTGAATTATATTGTAAGATTGGAAAGATAGAAGTTACTCCCAACTGTTTAAATAACATTCAAATTTAAATTAGCTAAATAGAATGCAACAACAAGGAATAAATTGATAATTATTATGACAAGAAGCTTGTGGGATTGATTTTTTATGACTACGAAATTTTTATACTTCTTGAATGCATTTCGAAGTTTTCTTTTGGACCTGTACAATTATTTGTCTCATTATTTTGATCATCTATATAATAAGTAGGTTTAAACTAACATCGATTTCCAAAAATTCTGACAAAAATTATTCAATAAGGAATAGTACAAAATTTTTGTGAAAATTTGAAAATAATAACAATAAGCTGAACAGTCATAAAACGAAGAATAGCCATTAAGTTCTTAGTTTTGCAAAAAAAAGGGAACCTCTAGAGCCCGTTATTCGGAAACACGAAACAAAATTTTTGTTTCTTTACTATAAAAAACAAGTGGTTTGACAATTCTTTTTTTAAAAGCATAAGTTTTTAACGCAAGGACAGTAAAATTGAAAGTTTCACACTTTTCCTGAAACTTTTTTCGAAAAAGAGGCCACGTAGGTACAGTGATGATAAATATAATTATAATCGATTTTTTCTAAGTTTTAGGATTGATTTTTTTCTTCTTTGGTTGGTACTGAAGATACGTGATTGTACCGTGTGCCCTACGATGAAAGTTGCAGCAATTCATTACAATGCATTGTTATCTATACCAATTCATTGCTATAAATGGCAAAATAGAACTTTCACCCTGGGACCCACTGTAAGTTTTTCTGTTACGTTTGCCAACGCTTTATCAAGCTGACAATCTCATAGCTGTGATTGTTTATCTTTTGTGATTTGTTTTCGCAACTTCATACAACGGAGCAAGACTTTCATTGACGCAGTAGTCATTTTCATAGAATCAGGACAAAGTGGCGCGAGCTTATACAACCTCTGGGCTCGGATTTTCTCTCGACGGCTCTTGGTCTAAGCTATAATTTCAAATGCCATTCTACTTTTCAAGTTTTCAAAGGAGATAATTCAAAATATTTCACTTTTTCAAATATATTAAGAATACCACACCAAAGTTTTTTGGTTTGGGACAAAGTGGAATTAATATAGCACTTTGCTAATCGTTTATTTGCTAAATTTTATATTAATATATTTAATATATTGTTTAATTTTAGTTTGGATGTAATAATTATCATTTTAAAACATACCGACTAAACCGGCCATTTATTTTTGAGACGACCTTATGTAACAATTTTGTATATTACGAGCCTGATAACTCGAAACTTAAACTTAAATCAATTTTCCGTGTTTTACAGTTTTAAATGCTCTCCTTTCTTTATAGCCTATATTTAGATCAAAAAACGTCTTTATGGTTAAGCATTCTAGTAAGAAATTTCACAAACAAATACACTTTTAGGATAATAATTACCACTTAAAAATAAACCACAAACATTAAATAAAATTTACATAATTAAGGTTTTTTTATTTAATAGGAAAACTCAAACTCATTTCTGGGATACTAACACATTTAAAACAACGCCTACCTATTTCAATAACCATCCTTACGTACAGAAAATATAAAAGCTTTCTTTTTGCGTTAAATAACAAACACTTAGTTATGTTGGGATGCGATAACTTTTTTTTACCGTTTAATTATACAAATACTTTTCACTCTTTCTGATAAGATATGCAAAAATGAAAAGAAAATTCTTATCGTACATTTATAATGATGTTGGATGTCCAGTGTTCAAATAAATTGTGGCTATTAATTTCATCAAATTACCAAACCTGAGAAGATACTTCAATTCAAGGCTATTATTTTATTTATTTTAACAATTATTTGACTATCGGTTATATTTTCTTTCAAAAGGGCACTACATTACCCTCATTTTTTTCTTACTATAATACGTTTAAGTTTGTGTATTTTCTTTGGTAGATAACAAAATCTGGTATATAACAAAAAACATTGACAAAATTATTGACGTGCTAAATTTGAATCAGGTCTCAAAATTGCTCTAGACATATTATGTTACACCTGTAACGCACCATTCATTTCCGAAGAATGAGAGAGTACCATTCATTTTTCGTTACCAAGGCATTTCGAATACCTTTTGTCTTGAAGAAAGAAATCGATATCCCATTTATATTATAAATGTTAAAGTAAGATTATTTGTTTGTGTATTTGTTTGTTTGTTTATGACACTTTTATGCAAAAACTACTAAATGGATTTGATTGAAACTCTACAATAATATGGCTCATACGTCAGACTAACACATGAGCTATAATTCATAAATATATATTAAAAAATGAATAAAAAATTAATTTTAGTCTGACATTTCACTGCGCCATCTATGAGCATCATTTTAAACCATACAATAAATATTTCTAAAAAAATGGTAAACGTCCAAATGTAAAAGTGGTAAAAATAGAATTCAATCAATACGCAGTGATTTTCATTAGTCTATACTTTTAAACCCAGCGAAGGGGGTGCGTATCAAGCTAGTATTGTACTAAATGCATATTATATTATTCAACTTTGTGGAGAAACAAGATATTACAAAACTTCAAAACGGCTTTTGAAGCGAAATGAGTGTTACTTACTGATGCCGCACAATTTCTCGTTGAAAAGAGATACTTCCAGATGTAACATGACGAATAAATGGAAAAATGGGTTTCCCCCAAAAACGTGAGGGGGTAAGAAAATTTTAAACTTATCTACGAAATCAGCTTGGCAATAGGCTTTGAAAAAGTTAACAAATGTTTCTTTGCAAAAGATGAACGTGCATTTTGTTATACAGTGTAATAAAAAGAGCCATAGCGAAAACGTACCATTTTTCATTTTAAGTACCTTTCAATTATTCTTAAATTTTTATAGTATGTTTGGCAGTTTTGAAAATGAGTTTATTTGTATACGAAATATTCCATTTTCACGAAAATCAATTTTATATAAAAAATATGATAATTATGCATTCAAGTGGACGAGTAACTATTCATTGTATATACATCAAGTAGATTTTTACATTCATGAAGCGATGATTTTGGTACCTATTCAGTTTCAACGCGTTTCATGTAGTTACATTTGTAAAAACCATATGAAAAAAAAAATTATATTTTTAAGTTGATTAAAACAGTGATGAAAAATAACATTTACTTTTTCGTAACAAGCAATATATTATATTTTCTAAAATAATTTATTTCATAATGCGTTAGGTACCTTTCTACATTTGTCTTTAGAAAATATTGTGTAAGAAGTATGTATAGCACACGTAAGTAGGTAAATGTGAAGTTTTTTTACTTAAAGTAAATTTAAACTTCTCCAGATTTTTTGTTGTTAATAGCATACCTATTTTATACCTTTATACCTGCAGCTTATTCAAACATTAATGTTCATTACTCACAAAATACGAATTTAGTTATTACTTGATTGTTTTACACATAGCCCGTAGTAAATGAGCTTAAATGTATCACAAAGCAAACAAAATTTAAAATAGCATGTAAAATCTTTTTAAAACGTTATGAATATTTTGGAATTCTATTTCTTTGAAAAAGCAATTGTTGTTCAGAAGGATGGACACATGGAATGAACTTCCTGATTTTTAGATTATCCGAATCTTAATAAAAGAGATTTTTATCAAGAACCCCGAAATCGTTCAAAATATTTTATAAGAGTCGCTAAATAATAATCTAAGGGTATTAATGAGAAAGATGTACGAAAATGACTCAAGGCCAGGTATTGTAGCTGTAATTATTATTAACTGTATATTCATATCAAAATTATTTGTGGACACGTTAACGGCCATGTTTGTTTTTTTTGTAGCTCTGTTTTTGTAGACACTTTCTTAAACATATCAAGAGAGTAGCATGAAAATAAACATGGGTCAAAGATATAATTATCGGTTTAAGGTATTTGTCTTTGTACAATATTGTAAAAATAGTGTACTACATCATACAGCAGTGGTATGTACGTATAGGTATGCTTAGCATTCTCAAATAAGTATTAATTTTAACATGCTTTTAACTCAACTGTCCATTTATCACGTATTCTGTATGATAATGGCACGATACTAAACATCTGTAATTCTGTATATTATAGACATCTCTCTTACACTACTTATACTCTAAATATAAATGTTTCTGTTATACAAAAAAATTAAATAACTTTGAGTGACAATTTCTCAAGAATGAAGCGACCAATAGTTTTGGTTTTATTTTTTTAAACTGTCATGCACAAATTTATTAATGTTCAGTTAGTTTTTTTGAATTAAAAAACTTGTTAAAAACACAACAAAACGCAACCTTTCCTATGCTCTCCATGTTAATTATTCGAACTTTAATTGTATTTAACTCGAATTAGAGAGGGTCAATCGAATTCCAATTTTGTTGGTTAATGTATTATTATATTCCTTATAAGTATACACAAACTTAGAATTTTCTGTCGATATGCCCATAGCAAGACAACTACCTTAAATAAAAAACTGATTTTGTAAGAAAGCATAAAAATTCATGTAGTTTTAGCAGAATTCTTTAAATCAAAAATATGTAAGTGAATACTTCGAGACCAACTAAAAGGGTCAATAATAAGCTTTATCCTCATTTTAGTAAAACACTGAAACGTTTCAGAAAAAAGATGCACTGTTAATCCATCTGCAGTTCAATTACAGTTGCAAAGACAACATATGAGACAAAAATTGAAGCAAAAATTAATAAGATAAAAAGCTCGAATACTGGAAAAAAAGTTGTTTTAAATTGATATATAAATAAAAAGTACATTACATTTTCAAAATAGCACACATCTGTAGATTAAATATTTGATCGATTATGTTTATGAAATATTTTTATATTAAAAACAGTTGGTACAAGCACAACCTCTTCATGTATTACAAAATACAGATATCTTCAAAAACAATGAATCACTTTCAATCTAAGGTTGTCTAGATTGTGAAAAGATGGCAAAATTCAGGAAATCATTTTAAAATTTTGGTTTAAGTTTAAACTTTATCTGCCCTCAAAGAAAGGATTCTGTTTGGTTCGTATTTTTATTCATGTTGAATTATCAAACTTGTCTTTCTACCCTAAATTTCTTAACTTTAAATGTGAAAACGAAAAAATAAATATGGCAGTTTAAATATATTTAAAAAAAAAACTTTTTACAAAAAAACCAACTTTTGAATGTAGTTATAGTTATTGTTATTTTTGGAGTCGATGTCAGCCAAGTTAATGTAGCAAACTATTCTCACAATTGTTTCCTTAGCACCGACTCGAAAAACGACAATAATTATAAATACATTGTATTATCGTTATTTTTTTTTTATATTTTAGTGCATTTTTAGTTTTTTACTTTTTGAAGTCGGTTTTTTTTGTTAAAGATTTTGTTAAATTTTTTTATTTTTAGTGAATCTGAAGTACAGTAACTAATTTGTCAGTAAAAAAGAATTATCGAAATTGTTTGGCGTTATATTGACTTATTCCTCCATTTGTCTCGCAAATACTTAATGCAAATTTAAGACTTAACGGGTTACTCATAAATACCATTGTCCGAACTGGGCCAAATTAAGACGGCACCACACGGGAAGCACCGGCTTTCAAATAGATGAAGAATCATCATTAGGTTACAAAAAATAAATAAATAAATAAACAAAAAATACAGTTGAATTGAGAACCCCCTTAACACTTCTCGATAAAGAAAGTCTATCTAACCTTGAGACTTAACTAAATTTCTAAGATTGGAAAAATTAAATTTTGTTAAATAATTCCGTCGTGTATTCTCGGATAACGTAAAGGGAAATGTTTGAGTAGACTGAGGAAGCTGAAAATGCGCAAAAATATAGCAGAAACAATATGCTCGCACCTTCAAACAATCAGAGCATTTCAGTAATAATAAAAGGAAGTATGGCTAATGAGGACGTTAGCCGAGGTAGGATAAATAAACAAATGACCGAATGAGAAAAATAGTTTAAGTAGAAATTATTATAGTCAATTTAAGTAAAAAACAAAAGTAAGGGCCGCAAAATGAAACACAAATGTTTTAGTGAAAGGTAAGCGTAAATTTGACCAAACCCTTATCTCACAGATCATTTAGGTATTTTGTATGAGAAATTAGTATTCCTTGCCGAAACAAATTGCCAGAAAATGAATAAAACACCTAGAAATTATTATGGCTAACGTTGTAATATTTTTTCGATTTTTTTCAACGGGATATACTTTCTAGAACTAGAGATGTTTTCTATTAAATTGCACGTTAAATCATTCTTTTGATAGACAAAAGTGGAATATATATATGCTCTAGCAAAAAGGTATAATGGAAAAAATTATAGTAGACGATAAGGGCTTAGTATGCAGATGGCTACGTTGTACTCCTTATATGTATACAATATATTGCTCTTTATAACCCGTTACAATAATAAATAACTATTCAGCTAGTAAATAAATAAATGGTGTTTCTTTTTGATTTTATACATTTCCCCTAAGGAATTGGGACTTTAAACATGCATCGATCTACGTATAATATTGCAAACATATATTTATATCGTTTTTCTTGAACATTATCAATCAAAAGGATAAAACCAAACTTTCAAAAATACTTAAGTTGCTTTCTCACAAAATGAAAATTCAAAACTTTAACAATAAAATATTTTTGTAATTATAATTATTACCTATATTAATATTTTTTTAAATTAATTTTTAAACAAATGTCTTTCAACCAATAAAAGGTTCCCAAGTTTATACATGCTTTTGCAAACGGAGGTGACTATGGTTTTTTACTGTGCCATGGTTATCTTTTTGAACCAATTATTGTTAGATATGACAGTTTACCTGAGAGGGAATACCCCGAACCTCTGGCGTTCGGATCAGTAATCTTACATCGAAGCTTGCGACCCGAACGGTAACTGCGTACAATTTTGATGTAATGTGTATTTGGGTTGTCTCATTATTATACCATGTATATATGAAATATACATAGTATTATAAGTTTAGTCCCAAGTTTGTAACGCCTAAAAATATTGATGCTACAAAAAAAAATTGGTATAGGTGTTCATAAAATCACCTAATTAATCCATTTCCGGTTGTCCATCCGTCCGTCCGTCCGTCCGTCTGTGGTCACGATTACTCAAAAACGAAAAGAGATATCAAGCTGAAATTTTTACAGCGTGCTTAGGACGTAAAAAGTGAGGTCAAGTTCGTAAATGAGCAACATGGGTCAATTGGGTCATGGGTCCGTAGTACCCATCTTGTAAACCGTTACAGATAGAATAAAAGTTTAAATGTAAAAAATGTTCCTTACAAAAAAATAAACAACTTTTGTTTGAAACATTTTTTTGTAAACATCACTGTTTACCCACGAGGGCGTTAATTAGGTACAAATTTTATAGTATGTATTAATATAGGAATATCAAAGTGAATATCTTTTGTTATTTACATGACGTCAAAAAAAAAACAAACGATTGCGCATCAACACTTGCGCATTATATGAGAATATCAGTTAAATATGTCAGATATGTATGTATGTGAAATGTGACAGAGTTATCAACACTGCCTATACATGGTATTTCAACAATTAACTGAGTAAATTGTTTGTTTTCACTTGTTCAGTATTAAATTTTGTCTCATTATTATTCAGTTTTAAAGATTGAATGGAAAATGATTCTTTTAAGTCAATTTTTAGATCGGAATTTTAGGAAACTGGAAATAAATGGTTAAATCTTATGTTTTTACAGAATCATGATCCAATGAGACCGTTCCCGAGGCTGTAATTTGGTCAAGGAAGTAGTAATTTGCCAATTATTCAAAAATTGAGAGCTTTTACGTCCGACTTTAGCTGATTGTGAAAATTTGTCGATTTGTAGGTCTTTTCTAATAAAACAAAAAAGACTAGGTATAGGCCAATATTTTTCAGTTTTCAGTTAAATTCAATTCATGCCAAACATAAAATTCAATTAATTGCGATTAAAAACTTTTCCTCGAGGTATTATATTATTGTCATATTAATACCAATAATAAGCTCACATAAAAAAGACCAATAGAAATAAAATACAATAATCAATAAGGAATCATTAAAATGCAAAAACTGTTCCTTTACAAATTGTTATGCGCGTAGAATTTGTTACAAATAAGAGTTTATATATAGTAATATGGTTATTAATTTTCATCAAAATTTCAACAACTTATATATATATATATACTTATACATATATATATATATATATATATATGTATATATATATATATATATATATATATATATATATATATATATATGTATAAGTATATATATATATATAAATATACATATATCAAATTTCACGTAATTGGCGTGCGTAGGTAAGGAAAACAGAGGAGTAACGGAGAGTAAAAGAGAGGCATTTATTAAACAGGGTGTCAAATTAAACTTGCGACTTGGCTTTAAATATAATAAAAAGTTATTGCAAAAACAAAGCATAGAAGTTGATCTCGATAATCGAGGTCTTTTAAAGGTCAACCTTTTTTCATTGCTGGTAAGAGAAAGAGGTATAGTTCAAATTCGAAAGTTCTTCTCTTCTCTTTAATCTTAAAAAAAAAATTATTGGAACTATGTTCTTGTTGGTGGTTAGCGTTCTGATTTGTTTGCAGGATGGAAGGAAAATAGCAAACTTCTCTAGTACCATAAATACCTAGAACTTATCTTATAGTAACAATTTTGCTTTAGATTACTTTGGAATGTATTCGTTTTACAAAAAAATATTTCGAAGATAACTTGTAGGATTTGTTAAAAAAAACACAACAACTAAACAATATCGTATACAATAAAACAATATAGAGCACGGATTGACGTAACCTCAAAGGGCTGATGCAGTATAACTTTATAACTTTTAATGCTGTACAAAACTATTAGATTTTATTTTGTAAAAATTTTTTTTTTCCGAGTAACAGCTCAGTCTCAAGTTAAGTGAGACAGCCTGTATATATTCCAATATAATAATAATTTAAAAAGGTTTTTTTTTTTTTTTTTTTTTTTTTTTTTTTAAATATTAATGATGATATCTTATATTAAAAAATACCCATTTTGCTCCTTGCTAACGATGTAAGTCATTACTTTCATTATTTTGTGTGTTGTTTCTTACGGATGTTATCCTGAAAGAAATGTAGGAAAAACCTTTTATTAGAAACTAATTCATGAGAACTTGAACGTTTCAATTTACTCTATTTACTGTATTTTTACTTCATAAATGTACAAGACGTGCCAATATCCTCTACAAAAACCTAAAAAACTAACTATATAAGGTAGCATGTTGTACCCTTTAAATAATTTACCTGGTTTGACACTGAATACAAAGTTTATTACGTAGAATGCAAGTAAACGATAGAATGACTTATTCGTTCTGTGTTTTAAAAATCACATTCTTCTCGAATCCTTCCGAATTGGTGGGCATTTTCGTTATGCCAATGTTTTAAGGTTTTTAACGTAAAAACTGTAAAACACGTGGTTCATGTACCTTGAATCAAACAGCTTACTGTAGCTTTGCCAGATAATAAGAGAAACGCACTAAATTTTACAACCGTTTTCTTCTTTGTTATAGACAAACATGTTAAGAGATTAGCGTAGAAGTGGAATAAAATGAGTGTCATCCCAAGTCGATAATAACCCCATATTTAGAGATATTTCTGGACACTACGAGAAGACCTTACCAGTAGATGTTTCATTGTTTAAACCACATACATCATAGAATGCTGTTCTCTGATCTTCAAATACAATTGATGATGTTATCCTGGGAACTTTAGAGTGTATTTCATAGTAAATTATGATCTTGCATCAAGGTAACTGTTAAGTACTTAAATTCTTAAAAGAACTACATAATGTGAACGAGTGATAGTGCTTTAAGGAAAAACTAATTCCATTTCCATATTTAAAAAACGGCTCTAAAAAAAAACTGAATGGTTACTTTGGATCCATGCTACTACACACTCCCGTATAAATAACATATGCAGAATAAACTGTCTGTATGATCTAGAAGTTTATAGAGCAGGTTATAGAGAGCTTTGGATATGAAAAATATGAGGAATAAAATGTGTTGGCTGTATTACATGTTCTATCGCAAACCCGGAAACCCATATTATTAGGATAAATAATATCAAACACAATAAAAGAGATTTCTAGGATATTTCAAAATGAATTTCGATTTTTGTCCTCATTTCTAAATCAATTTTTGTATTATACAAATACGTATTTCGACAACCAAGTAGTCATCATAAGTATGAATTAGCCAATTGCAATTACTCTTAAGGTCTGTAAACTAAATTAGCAACGAGTGACATACTCAAAAAGAGTAATAACGCTTAGTTAATTTATATTGATGATGCGTACTTGGTATTCGAAATACGTATTTATAAAATTCAAAAATTGATCTAGGAAATTGTAGCAAAACTCGAAATTTATTTAATACTTATATTTTACACATACAGTACAATAATATATACTCATCGTCACAAAATTTGCACCGCTTTTACCATTCTAATTGATATTAGGTACTATAACAGTACATATAGCTATATCACTTAGAATAGAAAAACTTGTGCTAATTTTGTGACGCCGAGAATACCTCAAATATTTTTGCATACAATTCAGAAATATAGTATTTTATTACTCATGAAATATATCTTATTCACACGTTTCAAACGTTTGTACATAAAATTAATGAAAAAAAAAAGTCATTTTTTAAACCTTAGGGTGCAATATTAATATCCTTAAAATATCTGAATGCCCCTAAATTGAACCAACAAAATTTGGTGCGTAGGATCTGTGGCAGCTTAGCGAACTCCTTCGGGCGCCAGAGAGGCTACAGACACATAAACTAGAATTAAAAAGTCGAATATCATCTAGAGAAAAAAATCACAAGGTTATGTTTTTGCTTAACATTTTCTGGGGGTCTCAGTCTAAGGTATACCAGTCAACAGATATTGTTCTTCATATTTTTCACACTCAACTCCCTTCACCAACCGGTCTAGTAAGCCGTATTACAAGTATGCTAATTTTGAATTTGCAGTGTAATATTTTGACGAGGTGTTTATGCCTAACGTCGACATAACTTGTATAATGAACAAAATTATTTTAGCAAAAAAATGTATTCTTTTTTTAGAAAACATAAATTGACAATATAATATTTTTAGAGATAAACGAGTTTATATGTTTAAAAATAAAATGTATATATAACATGTAGCAGACCAACGGTAATATTAAAAAAAAAAAAAAAACTTGACTAGATCAAATCAGATTGCTTGGGGACTATGGAATGAATTCGTTATATACATCGCCCTTTGAACAGATAGACGTACAAAAAGTCAGGGATGTTTGACAAAAATATGACAGTTAATGTCTAATAAAGAATATTATATAGTAATAAAAAAGAGCTGTTCTAAAAATTAAAATACCAGGATTTGTCAACATTTTTTTTTTTACAAAAGTATAATTTACATGGTTTTGTGCGACTCCATTTTTGACTATGTAAATATTAGTTCTATCAGAGGCATTTTTTAAGTTTAAAGAAGTATGATTCGTTTCTATTTATAGAAATTAATAACAAAGATTTCGTAAAATTTTATGTTTGATTAGCATGTTTCGCAAATGGTGATGGTATCCTAACCCCTTTTCTAATTGAGTCTTTGTATACTTTTTTTATCTCTTAAGAACAAACTCAGAAAAAATTTGTTTGGAAATTTATTGCACCCTACGCTCTAATCCATTAAATTAACAATTTTCATTTTCATACACCCTTTTGCGTGTATTCTCGTCGCACAGGGTAAGTTGGATATAACGAAAACTCTTAATTTTGTTTATTACAATGCAAAAATATTTTTATAATTTGTCAATTTGTATTTTTTGTCAAAATTTTATGTTTTATCATTTACAAAAATTGAGTTGTGAAAGTTATCAGGAGTTAAAGAGAACAAAAATAATTTAAAGTAAGTACAAGGAAATTTTTATGTTACGTCATAATAAATATCCTGATCAAAGCAAACGTAATGTACGCACATATTGGGTTTACTAATAAATCACACTTAAGTCTGTTTTAATTAATATTACAATTAATTCATACAGTAAAAACTTAGAGTAGCTATAAAATTAAATTTTTTAAAGAATCAAACACGTATTCCCGACTAGAAATTTTCACGTGCTCCCACTTGGGACCCAGCTTGGTTGCCCAATTGGGACCCCAAATTGAGCTGTAACGCAGAAACTTATTTGGGGCCCGGTGGGGCAATCCCTATTGGTTCCCGATTGGGCAGTCCCTATAGGTTCCCGAATGTGCAAGCCCTATGGGTTCCCAATCGAATAATCTCGGTCTGTTCCCGCTTAATTTACCTTATTGTAAATCATTTGCCCCTTGTTAATCAATACAATCATGATGTAGCCTATAGCTTCAAATTAAAAAAAAACTGAAAATTACCAAGCAAATTTTTTTATTTATAAATTTATAAAAATACAATAGATCCAGTCAATAGAATGATCATTTTTTTAAACGAAGAAGACGATGGCCATCCCAATCTCGAGCATCTTGTATCACTGTTGTCATTGCCTTCAAAATTTCTTTATCGTCTAGTGGGTTTTCGGGACTGGAAGCTAGTTTTTTAATAAAGACATCTATAATAATTTAAAAAAAAAAATTATTAATGAAAGAACTATTTTTTTAATAATCACAATATAACTTGTGATCGAAATTTTTACCTTGTATACTTGAATAAAAACTAGTGCGGAGTTGTTTCACGAAATCTTCTGTAGACGTCCAAGTTCAGATTTAACATAACCTCAATCTCCAATTGACATTTTCAATTACTCTCAAAATGTATGTGTCAAAATAATAAAATTCAATTAAACGTAAATGCACTTAAAAAATTTTATGATAGAGTATGATGCTGAATTTTTATAAATTAAAATACCAAAAAAAACTATTAAAAATCACTTATTTTCGATTCATACTCGACCGTACATAATGTGTTTTTATTATGACAAATAAAAAACTTCTCGTAGCGCCATCTGGTGAAATGTTTTAAATAAATAAAACGCGGGAAATTCAAAAATGAACAACTGATACTTTTGATGCAAATAGAAGGGAAATAGGAATAACAGAATAATATTAAGAGAAAAAAATAGATTATGTAAAAAACGAAAAGTTTATAAATACTCAAAGTACAGAGTTAAAAGTGAAGTAAAGCGTTTTGAATTAAAACTTTTTTGGGAAATTATTTTTTTCTAAATTTATAACTATTTACTTACTATAAAAAAATAACTTAAACAAAAAAAATTAATTGAAAAATTATGATTGTTTTTAATAAAGTAGGAAATTTTTTTAAATCAATTAACTGTACTAAGATTAAGAACATATATATTTGCTTTATTCAAAGCAATCAAATTTTTCAAAATCAGGTAAAAATAGAGTAAAGATTATTTAATTTTTACACCGGGCTATCCCAACGTGTTCCCAACCAGGTCCCACTCAAACAAAACCGTTGTGTTTGTCATTTAATTTAATTTGGGCTTTCCCAATAAGTTACCAAATAGGCCCCAGTTGGGAAAAACTATTTAAAATCGCCTATTTTTACATTGGGCTATCCCAAAAGGTTCCCAATTAGATCCCAATTGGGATAGACCTATTTTAATTTAATTTGGGCTTTCCCAATAAGTTACCAAATAGGCCCCAGTTGGGAAAAACTATTATAAAATCGCCTATTTTTACATTGGGCTATCCCAAAAGGTTCCCAATCGGATCCCAATTGGGATACACCTATTGGGCCATGCCCCAACAAATCCCAAGCGGGCCCCAATATAAGTACTGGGACAATTTCTAGTCGGGTTTGACTTTTAAAATTAACACTTTAAATTTTCAGAAAATATCTTCTTAACAAAAAAAAAAAGTAAGCGCTACATATATAATGTACCAAGGTACACAAAGAATATAGTTCCTACCGTGTTTCCTACGACACCTCTCGTTTGTTTTCTCCAAGGTCTTCTAGAATTCAAGGCTCTAAAAACTTTGACCATTAGCTTAGGTTTTCTTATAAAATGTGCCGGGTTCTTTCATTTTTAATTTTTACGTTTCTTTTCTTTTTCGATAGCTAATTTTTAATAACATATTAAGCTAAAATGATTAATTTTCCTGTAATATGATGTTAAAACCGATCAGAACCTATCACGTATATAGATAGTGTTACTATGAAATGTTATGTATGTAGTACATTAGCGATAAACTGACCGTTTGTAATTCAAATTTGATTAATTAAAATCGAATGTAAATCATCAAGCCAACAACCAATAAATGTGCAGTTCACATATATGTGGTTGAGTTGAATAGTGAACGATAGCTATAATAAAAACGTGATACACTACCATAATATATCCATCAGTAGTGGTTTTATAAAAAATTTGCTTGGCGTACTTTGAAATAAATGAAATTATCAGCGGAAAAGGTGGTAAAACACATATATGGTATCACAATGGACTCTATAGTCTTAATGTGTCCTTCGTGGGCAGAAATATAACCTAACCTTACCAAACCAGCTCCGACCTCTGGGCTGAGTCTCTAAATTTATCCTTTGATACTAATAACAGTGTGATTAACAAGTATTGTTGAACTAAAGCTTCAATGAAACCTAGTCTCGCCCCGAGCCTCAGTTATGAGGTTTATTGTTTGCTAATAACCAATGCTAAGCGAAGTATATTGTTTCAAAACCGAGACAAAGCGTGATAAATTGTATCAAAAGACTCGTCTTGGCCAAGACGACCATTCTCCACCCCGCCCCAATTTTCTCGGAACGATCTTGAATCTATTCAAGAACGACGTAGAGTCCCTAGTTGGATCCACAACAGTGACGAAATTTCAAAAAAAAAAATTAAAAGTGTCGAATAAAATTAAAAAGTTTTGTTTAATATTTTAGGGAAAAAATTTATTTTTTGAAAATGTTATAGAAAATACCTAATAAATCATAAAAGTGTATCAATTACACACCCGCTTTGCAGGGTATTTTACTTTAAAAACAAATACTACCAACAGAAACTACCTACAAGAATTGAAAAAAGTTTAATATCCTTTATACTTCATATTTACAGAAAAGTGTATATGAAAATCGCATTAGGAATCCTGGAAGCATTTTCAAAAATCCCTATGTAGCTCTTAAAACATAACGGGATTTCATAGTCATAAAAATTTAGAGACTAAGCAAGTAATATTCTGTATTTAAAAGAATATATACCTTCGTACAAAATAAATCAAAGCCAGAGAGACGAGGTTCAAAAAAGCGAGGCGAATCGAGTTGATACTATCGACAAGTCATCACTGACTTATCAGCCAAACCAATCAGGCCAATAATAGAAGGTTTCGTGATATTGAAATTGCTTTGCGACTTGAAGGTATGTAGCCTAATATGTATATAATCATCCAACCAATGACATATCGATTTAGTAAAAAATACTGCCATTTTTTCGCCACAATTATGTTTTCAATTGAAATTGCAACCTTTTTCTCTTCCTTAAAGTAAGTATTTTGAGCTTGAATGTATCCATTGTAACAAGTTTTCGTGAAAATCTTTTGATTGTGTTTATATAAAAGTTAGTAAACTCACACATACATACTACCTACAATATTATTTTATTTTTAAATAGGGTTATTGCAATTTATTGGGCAGTGATTTTGTTTCGGTAACTAAATCTCATAAATAAACAACGAGTAAGTACACTGAATAATAAATTGTAAATAATTGAAAAGTTATTACAATAAAAATGTAATTGGACGCCACTGTGTTATGCATCAATTAATATATTGCTAATTTAATCCTGCAACATCCAGATCGCTTGTAACATTTTAATGAAAATATGTATGTAAACACAAAAATAATTTTTTTTTCATCAGTTTAACTTTGATATTTAAATTTTTTGTATATTTAAATTCTCTGGAAAACAACAAAATGTACCTAATAACAAAAAAGCATAACTAGTGTTTTAAATGTTACTGAAATGAAAGCTTTTAATTTAGTATAAAGTAGTCTATTGCTTTGACATGGTTTGTTTACCTATTTATGAACGGATGAAAATGCACTGTTTTTTTACTCTTTCTTAAATTTATCTATTTTATGCATAGACGGATAGGTAATCTCCGCTCTTAAAACCAAAATATTTAACTAACTAAAGAAAACATTTGTTTGTTACGTTTTCTAGAATGGGTTGGTTTTTAGAAAACAAGTTAGATGGTCATTCAAAAGTTTCTAGGTATCCCCATGCAAAATTTTATCAAAATCGATTTAGTCTTTTAACCACGAAAGCCAAGCTGACAGTTAGACGGGCATATAAAGTTACTTTTACATTTGTAATAGTAGCATAAATATCACAGATTTTTTACATAATATTTTAAGTTTCTTCTGTTTCTGTTTGACATATCATTCTCATTCCGTTTACTATCTTTTTAAGTATCTGGTAACCAAGCATACAAAGGTATCTAGTCGTAGCCAATTTTGATTCTCTAGTATATAAATAAGCTACTTAAAATATATTTGACTAGTAAATCAATTTTATCATCAATCATCTACGAAATATTCTTCTATTCTAACTCTTTTCCTGTATCCATTCAATTATTATCCGAAAAATAGGTCAATAAAGTAAAATTTGATTTTTTTAATGCATTATGATAATTTTAATTAATTGTGGGACAAGTTTTGTCAAACGTTATCATTCTTTTCATCACGCTCTCATAATTAATTATGTTATTTATCATCAATTGAATTTTTTTATAACTGCACCAGATGTTATCAATTTGAATCTAGTGATTTATACCTACAGTTATGGCCTGGTGGTATACAGCCCTAAAAATTAACTAGAATGAATTAAGTGACTTTGGTCGAATTTTACCAATTAGAACACATAAAAACCAAAAGACTAATGTTTCCAAATTGGAATTACTTACTAAAAAGTGAAATTTTCGAGTAAGGTAGGTAGGTAGATAGTGATCCCTGTTTAAGCTTGCTATGATAGCTATGATAGCTTTTGACAAAACCTGTTATCAGATCTGGAAAGATGGAAAGAAACATTTTCATTATTATTTGTTTAATTTTTTTAAATTTTATGCTTTAAAAATTGTCTATCGGAGACTTTTTTCAGAAAGTCATCAGCTGTAACCTATTAAAATTTCCAAAATCTTTATCCATATCTTTATGTGCTTCCTCCTTTACCTACTTAACTGAGTGTTCAATTCGAGATGTGTGGAAATGGCATATTGGATTTGTGTTTTAACACAAATTGCTCAGTCATAAATAACAGAAAAACGCACATATTATCAAATATATTGATTTTCTTTCGAAAACTTCGATGTGCAGTTATAATAGCTAAATTTTAGGAAACGATGCTCTTATTATTCAATCTTTAAAAAAGTCTGTATTCAATTTTCTAAGTTTATGAAATGCTACTCCTAAAATGGATATATTCATATATTATGACGGATTGTTTGAAACAATTCAGCTTTCTTGGGGCTTAGTGATATAATTATAAACCCATGTGTATTCATTTGATATCACAATTAGAGTTTGTATTTATTGAAAGTACAAGATGAAGCAAAAGTAGGCACTGTAATATGTTAAAAGAAATATTTGCTTGCATATTTGTGCATTAAAACATTTCGAAATGAGGGCCAAAGGATATTAACTATGAACTTTACGAAATCGAGAAATCTTTGCCTGTGGCTGGTTTTAAAAATATACCATTTAGAAATAATTGTAGTTTAATTTTGATAGATAACGCTTAGGGTTTCTCTAAAGAATATAAACATCAGAAATATAATTTATAATGTTTAACTCTACACACTTGATTTGGCATATATGATTTGAACTAAAAGTCGAAAATAGAAATATCAGTCTTGAGCTGAACTCACATGCATTCAATCGTAACACTTTTTTGACATAAAAAATAATTGAATATTTTAACAAAGAACGCCTACATGCAGATCTTGATTTTTGAGTACTCGGTTTATTATTTACATATTCGGTGGAATTCATTTTTTTATAACAGAAAATTTAATCAAAAATATGAATACAAAATGAAAGAAAAAAACTCATAATCATTTCTCCGAATAATTTTCAAATACAAAATTTTTTTTTTATTATTTAAAAATTAATTTTAATAAACGTGAGGTTTTTTTATCGGTTCAAGAACATTAAAATTTCCAAGAAAATATTGAACTCTTAAAATTGTTTTTTTCGCAAACCTAGTCAAAATGACTAACATCTTTTGATTAAAAAAGTACCCTCCTTTATCCATTTCTTTTCGTCTGATACTTTCAATACGATGTAAAGTTGTTTCTTGAATAAATTGATTGTTTATTATATGTTATTAGAATTTCGGTGCGTTCGAGGTACGTAACTTTTCTTTAAAATAATCCGCTTTTCTTTTCTTTAAAATAATAAGTCCGCTAAAACAAGTTTTCTTCTAAATCCTTGTTATACATCTTGGGAAAACATTTTAAAATACCATTAAATGATTATAATCTTCTTGGCCTTATAAAAAATTCAGCATTTTGTTTTGAACTGTTTGAATGTAATTTGAGGGTTCCCGAACTTAAACCATCCCAGGGTCAAGTACGAGTTCGTGGTTCCATACCCGAAAAAACTAAAAATTGGCGATGATCTTCAAAATCAAATCAGTTTGGAAAAGGCATGACATATAATTTTAACATATAAATAAATACTATGGAAATGAATGGACAAGTAAACCTGACTAAATTCATTTCGAAAAGTGAAATGGTGAAATAATTAGGTATTTAAAAAGAATAAAGTCAGCTCAAATATTTCAATTTTAATTAAAATATTTCCGAATAATTATAGCTGTCTAAGTATCCTTTTCATCTCATCTGATGTTCTTGACCACTTTGATATTGATTTAAGAAGGAGTGTTATTAGTTTAAAGTGTTTCTCAGTGAAATCGTAGCCCCTAAACGGTCGAACCTACTTGATTGGGAACATTTTATAGCTAAGTTTCCAAAAATCGGTTTATAAGAATTAAATTGCATTTCTCGGTAGGTTTTTTTAATTTTGTAAATTTCACTACTAAATTTCACATTTGTATATCATGTATACAATAATGATATGTATAACTAGAATAACGTTTGCACATGGTATATTAAACATCCGGTATAACCATCATATATGTATGCATTTCAAATAATATATGGTATAAGTAACTAGAACAACATCATATTGGGACACCTATAATAATTTCACATCTATCAGCATTATCTCCCTTATGAATATTAATATGATTATTCACGTATATGAACGGTAGGTAGGTAGTGCCGTAATGGTACAGTATCCAGGACATTATATTATAATAATCATTGACTTTGTAATTATAATATTTAAATGTATTACAAAATACATACAACAACAATAATAATAATCATAATAATAAATATATGTTACATATATTTACAGTTTCTAATCAAATATGGTAAATAAATGCTTCAAAGTTTATTTCTTAAAGCTAGTAAAAATACAAGTTCTTAATTTAACGATGTTCCAGCATGGTATTTGCAGTTTCTATGTTAAAGCAATGGTACAATTTTTTTTTCGACAGAATTTAACGAAAAATTAAATTTAAGAATTTAATAATGCTTACTATTAATTCCCAAAGTTTCAGAAATTTTGACCGTTTAAAATGGGAAATAATTATGCCAACGTCCCAATTTCGATCAATTTACGTCAAAATTAATATCTCGAAAGTGAAAATTAATTTCTAAATTTTTTTTTTTAAATTGTATTGTATAAACATTTTTTTCTACTTTTTCTTCAATATATAATAATATCATAAAAAATAGTTGGAGAGACCGGACATTTTACATGCTTTAAATGGGACATGATCCTCAAAATCGCGAACTTTGTCTTTAAATATCTCGCGATCTAAACGGTCAAAAATTATGAAATTTTAGGAATTCATAAATAAAGCTATTATAAACCCGAGAAAAAAAATTCGGCCAAATCTCTCGAAAAGTGATTTCATGCTGGTACTACCTTAATGATAGAAGCAATTAAAAAAAAAACTTGGTTTGTGCAAATATTCCCTTGAATATAAATAAAAAGGATAGTCAATCCTGAGGGCTGTCGACGGAAGTGAAAACTTAAAACTTTGGAATAACTGGCCATTGACCTGACCTTCGGCCTGGCTAGAGCCTTATAGCTCTAATAAGTACTTATTCACAATACCTAACTAATAATAAATAATACCTCAATACTATTCAAATAGCTAGCTGTTCATAATTATAGATAAATATGGTGGGAGCGCAAATAAAAACATTAGAATAATAAAATGTAATGACATGTAATTATTTATATGCGTTTCCACCATTTATTTCATTTTTTTTTTTGGTGTGAAACACTCAAAAACATTTTGTACTGGACCGAATTGCGAATCTCAACCATCCCAGCATCCACTTGAACACACACACACACACAAAATTGCATTAAAATCGGTGCGAAGCGAGTTCCATGATTTTGTTTATCCAAAAAGTGCTCAGCGTGCCAAAAGAACTTTTCACTTCAAAACCTTTTGAACAGCTCAGCGAATCAAATAAATTCATTCATTTAATTTCAAATTAAATAAATTTCGTAATACTTCTTAAATAATATCAATACCTTATAATACCGCAAATTGTTTAATTTCAGTTTAAAGGTCTATCATTTAGTATGGCAAACCCTTTCCTTATTAACTTAATTTTAAAAAGTATTAGGAAAGAAAATAATCTTTAGGTACTATGTAACAGAAAGCTCAGCTGGAAATGTGGGTGAAACCATACATCTAAAACGTGGTGACATGACAAAAAAGAGGGACAACAGTGTTTCAAATAATATCTGATTAAGCAAGGATACAAAAAAATTGTAATTCCGAAGGAATCATAAGCTCAACATAGCTGTATAGCCCGTCAGTAATCGCAGCTTGAGAATTTTGCACACGCTCTATTAAAAAGCTAATTTACATGTATTTTTCAAATGGTTTATGTTTTCGAAACTTTTTCATCTTACATATAATTTTATCTATTACCAAATTATGAATTTTTTAGATTTTTTCATTTAACCAGCAGTTTAAAAAAATTTTTTTTTCAAGTCCTTTACAAATTGTGTAAGCAAAAAAAATTAACTTCTGAAATTTTTGGGTTTGTTAGTGAACTATCGTTAGTTTCATATAAATCATACTCAGTAAATTAAGAACCTATTGTGATAGAAATATGGTGAAATTAGTTAAAATGAATTTAATTGTTTATATTTTTTCTCTGCTCTAATATTTTCACTCTCAAACATCATTCAATCCCGTAATCAAACTATTTTTAATTAGTTAGTCCATTAAAAAATAAGTTTATAAAAAATTATGTAGAGATTATGCCTTTCATATAATATAATAATTCCGAAAAGGCGTGAGTGTTTTTGGTGCAATGTACTTATTGAATCCTTGAAGACTATACTGATTCGATGAGTGATTTACTTGCCCCGGTTAGAAATGATTTCTTATTGAAAAAAAAGAGTTAAATTATTGTCAAAAATGTAAATTTTTAATTATCTTAGAAGCACCATATAATTAATTACAATGGGTGTGCCAGTTCAAAATTGAATTTGCTTTAAACACTGATATCTAATTTTGCGTTACTTATAGGTGGTATATTTATTGAAGATAAAGGGTATAATAAATTCTTATCCATAATCTAACGATCAAATTGTTCATTTTGTTAAAATCAATAATAATATATTCTACCTGTATGTGAAAGGATAACATTAATATTTATTTATTGTATCAAAATGGTTACATGAATATAATAATAATATATGTATATGTATATGCACATGGTATTGGTATGGTTTATATGCATGATGCTATGGTTTGTTTATTCCTTTGTTCTATTATTGATAAATTCATACGCTGATTTTTATCTTTGTTTACCAACCAGGATAAGTTGCGTAATATAGACATATTATTTTCAATTCTGGATATTTTATGTTGATAATAATAAACATGCATTAACATGAATGTACGATAAAAATGCATTCTTTTAAAACAAACTTCAAATTTGAAAAAATATTTTTCAGTTCTGTCGTTTCTGCAATAATATTTGTAAAATGAATGGAATCGCTCGCATTTTGCTAAAACCTAATGGAAATGTATGAAAGAGATATACTCAAACAAAATCAATAGGGATTTGAAATAGTCATTGGAAAGAAGATAACAAAATGATTCTAATGGCTTAATCCACGACAACTCATCTTACGATTAGAATGCATGCTTCGTATACGTATAAAAGCAATAGTACAGTAAAAGATGTTACAAATAAAGGAAAATGAAAGAAACCGCTTAAATTTTGCTAAAACCTCATGGAATGTGTTTTTAAGGTGTAAAATATCATTAGTAAGACATGAGATAGTGATGCAAATATTTCTATTTGTTAATAAACAATAAAATTTACATTCAATGAAACGATCAATGTCAAGTTCACTTAAAAAAAATCAGTAAATAGGCAACTTTTATGACGTAAATATTATATGTTCGTCAAATAATCAAAAACTATTAGACATGTATAACGTACACGTAATTCAGGTTGCCTATTTATTAATTTTGTAAGTCAACTTTGACATTGATCATTTCATTGAATTTACAATTTATTGTTTATTAACAAGAAGAAACATTTGCACCACTAACTCATGCCTTACTAATGATATTTGATAGCTAAGATCCACATTCCACGAGGTTTGAGCAAGCAAAATGCAAAAGATTTCTTTCATTTTCTTTTATTTGTAACATCTTTTACTGTGCTATTGCTTTTATGCGTATGCGAAGCATAAATTCTAATCGTAAGACAAGTTGTCGTGGATGCCGACGTGGAACACACTTATGCCATTAGACCCGTTTTGGTATCTTCTTTCCACTGACTATCTCAAATCCGTATTGATTTCGTGATTTTGAGTATATTTCTTTAATGCATATACCATACATTAATCTATTAATCTATTAAAATATTAATTATTTTTATTGTTACGGCGAATGTCGAACCAGCAACTCTAAGTAAACTGCTTACGCTAGCTGATATGTTCTAAGTAACTGAGCATCTGGGTTGGCCTTAGAACTGCATATGCTTTAAAATCAAAACCTTCGAAATGTAGTTTTATTGACAAAGTAACCTTTTGTAAAAAATAAATGCTTTTAAAACAGTAATTACAGATGGAAGAACTTGGATAGAAATTGATTTGATAGTTACTGTGTGAAATCACCAATAAAAAAATTTGGAAAAGAGTCCCAAACAACCTGCGAAGGATTTACAATTCCCTATATAGTATGTCCTTTAATGACCGCATTTCTTCATACTAAGAATAAAATCATAAATCGAAAAATGTTCAGACATATCTCGATACGATGTACTATTAACGAGATTTTTCGTCAATGAGCTACCGAACCTTTAATACATCATATATATTGCGCTGAAGCATTGACTTAATTGAAACTATTTGCTGAACTTTAGACGGTTTTGTATTAATTTTTCTTATTTTAAATCGTGTTTCCAGCAGGATGGAGAACAATAGGATATTAATGCTTCAATTTACTAAACCGATAAATCGCCTTTATTAAAACTTTTTATTATTATTATTAAAATTATTTATATTACTAATGAATCAATAATTTGCCTATTTGACCCAAAAATTGCATATTTTTAAATATTCAGAATTAAATGGAATAACAATAAATATTATTTATTATTTAATAAAGCTTCTAGTGATTTTTTAGCTACTATACAGTATAAATTAATAAATATGAGTTGTTATACTACGTTGTTTTATCAACCGCAATGACCCTGATTTGTAAATATCATAATATTCATGGACGGTTGTATAATAAACCCCTAAGCCCGACTTGTCGTTGATTTTTTATTATTAATTAAATCGTTTAAGTTTTGTACCCAAGATAATATATAATCACGACATTCAGATTTGTTTTTTTATAATAGAAAAATAATATATCACCCTATCGAATGTGAGTAATAAAAAAACAATGAATAAAAGAGTTAACCCATAATAACTCAATCCAACGTAACTGGGAACGACAGAATATTGATTATCTAAGAACGTAATTATATGTCTAATCATTTTGTTAAATTATCAATCATTTGTAATAATATAAGTTTCACTGATTCTAATGCAAGCTATCAAAAGAAGTCGACCCGTGATAATTCAATACAACTTATATAAATTGTGGTTTTGGTCGCAGGTTTTAACTAAACACTGAAACTACACCATTTAAATTAATACATATAATCGATCTATTTTAGTTTATAATATTTTGACATTCTATATTTTCGATCGATATCTAAAAATGATAATAAAACTTTATGCCACCTTTATACATATTTTTGTTTCATGATCTTTTGTCTTACGATATTTTAGCATTTGATATAAGTTTTTGTCTTTCATATTTGACTTCCATCAGATATTATTTATAAGATATTTTGATGTTAAATAATTTCAAAGTGGACATATTTTAACATTTTTTTATTTTGCCATCAGGCATTATCATATAAGACGTTTTTGTCATTCATATTTGACTTGTATAAGATATTACTGATGAGAAATGTTAATGTCAAAATTTGATGTAAAAAAATCATAAAATTTTTTTGAATACGTCACTTGAACGTTTTAAAAGGGCATTTCAAATTTATCATAAAATCGGCCGCTAGCCACATTATATTTAAAAAAAAATTATAAAATGGCAGTATGAAAGCTTCCTCATACAAACCAATTTAATGTAAATAACAGTATTTCTAGTAGCTCCAGCTTAATCCAGAGCGTTGACCCGGATTGTGGTTGCATTATATTTATCATATTTTAATTTCAAACATATAAATTTAAATGTATGTTTATTCTATACTGTGTAATTGTACAAGGAGTCCTAAAAGTCAGGGACCCATTTTACAATGGGTTACATTTATACAATGAATGAATTTGAGAAGTGCAGCTCTAGCTAGACTTGATTTAGTCAGTCTTAATGGTAATGCATATGAAAGACAGGTTTAACATCAAAACTATATTCGTGTTGTTACATTACTCTAGTTTGACTTAGAGTTGTTGCAGGGAGAGTTATGTCAATTTAATTAAATTTTGATTTGACAATATACAACAGCCTGACTTTAGAATTAACCATAGATTTTACCAGAGGTACCTAGCATGTTTGGGAGAAAATGGTGAAACCATCCCTAGAACAGGTCTAGTTCTACTTAGGTTAGCTAAAGGTAAAGTGTTTGTGCAGATTCGCTTTTAAGGAGGAATGTTTTTGGTCCTAAATTTGTTTACCCTAGAACTTATTTCAAAATATAATAAACTTTCTATAGTGAATTAGCTAGATCCGCAGTACAATTGAAATTAATTCTATAGGAAGTTTCATTCTGAAGCGAGCCCCTGATTTTTGAGTCACCCTGTGGCATGGCAGTTTTTGTTATTGTTTGAAAATAGTGTAGTTTGAGAATGTAAGAAAAGATATTACTTTTATACTTGAAATATTTTGATTTACTATTCTAAAATTATCAAAACTTTCCTTGTTTAACATTATTTTTAAGAAGAATTTCGACATAATTGTAGTTGTGAGTTTAAAGGTGACATTTTTTAAAATAAATAATGAGTCTCTTTGATGTTTGAAACATAAAGCGTAAAAAATTTAGTGTGGTATTTTTAACGTTATCTTCAATAGTCGTATGTAAGATAGTTTGTCAAAAATGAAGTAGATTGATACAAACATGCAATTTAAACTATTAAAAAATTGTGTGTCGAATACTTGATATTCCAAGACATATCTAAATGTAATGCTTTTTATACATATAGACTGGAAATGTTGTAGAAATCGGCTACTTATGGATCAGGGAATTTTTTCGAAAATAGAACATCAACAAACAACTTTTGGTATGTATAATATAAATGCTATCATCCTATATATAAAATTATTAGAATTATTTATTAGAAGACTATCATATTGACATCAAATACAATTCTCTTTTTATTTCAAATTGACAATACGCAATTCCAATTTAATCGCCGTATATTGAATGAGTCAATATTATTTGTAATGATTATGCCGATGGGTTTTTTAGAAGTTCCAAGGGAAATTTACTAAATCAGAAAACCCCCGACAAGTTTTTTGCGTTCGGAAATCAAAACTCGCACTTGAAACATATCTAAGAACACTCTCCATTAAATTACCTTTTTTCCTTAGAGCTTTCTCCAAAGTCCACCGATTTTGAATACTATCGTCTACTTTTTAGTTGTTCCGGGCACGGAACCCTAAACTTGCACTTAAAACATAGCTAAAAACACTTTTGATTGAATTATCATACTAACAAAACAAAAAAAATTTAAATCAGTTCATTCGTTTACACAGATCAGACAGACAGACACACACACATAGCTATCAAATTGAAACCATCTATTTTTTAGTTCGGGGGTTAAAAATCAAAGATAAAACGAAATTCCTGAATAAATTAAGAGAAAAAAATTTTGACTTCGATTGCCATTTTTTACAAACTGGCGGCTATTGTTTTAGGGTTTTGCTCATATCTCTGGTTGTATTATCGATCAAAAAATAAAAAAACCTAACTTTAAAATAAGCGAGAGTCGAGTCAAAATATTAAAATCTAGACAACTATAAATCGCAAAAATCGAGTTTCATTTTTTATATTATAAATATTTTCTTTTCAAACTTCTTATGCAAATTATTTTATATGGAGTACCTAAATATAAAAAACTCAACATCATGAATATTTTGCTTTTTTGGATTTTACACGATGCTTTTTAAAATCTCAACTTAAAATTAGGAATTATTTGAGTCATAAAATGAAAATTTAATGGATTTAAAACATATTTGGCAATGGCTTTCATCTGCCAAAGCTCGAAGCAACAAATAATATAGTATTAATTAGTGAATTATAAATTGTTTCCGGAAATATTCAATACAAAAACAAGCGATTATAGAAAACTATAAACAGTGATCGAATAGTGAACAATATATTCTTAGCTCACTCAACTTATTGGTATGGGCGATTTTATTATTAGAAAACAAAACCAATTCAAAAGATAAAGCTTATCATGAATAAGTGTTTCCAAAAACATTATGTTCGTGTAAGAATTAAAACGAAAATATTCTTGACATAATCTTTAAAGAATGTTAAGAACAAAATTTTATTCAAGATAAGCCATAAATATATAAGTTATTATGAATAATTTTGTTTTGTAATAATAGTACTATACCAAAAACAGCAAGAAGCTGTTTTACTTATGAGGTCGCATTCATATATGTTTGTTTTTTATTTAGCTTTGGCGAATTTGACTATTACCAAAAATTTCGCCCATGATACGTTATAATATTATATTTTAACACTCGTTTATTAGCTTGGTATGTATTCATGCTTTTCCCCCACATTATAACGCCGCATTGAATTGAAACTTCGCACACTAGGCAAGGACCGAGGGCAATACAATAATTGAATAAGTTTTTCCGATTATCCAGATTAGGATCTTCAGGATTAACGACTTTATAATATAATTAATTGATATAGTTCTGGTGGAAGCGCAGATAACATTCCATAATATCAATATATAATTTATATTATAATAAAAGAATATGAATTTGAATTATTTTCTACTTTTTAGTAGAGTGATATATGAGTTAAATACTGAATAAGAGCATAAAAAGACCAGCCGTTGAAATTAAATTTTTTTTTAACCGCCCGTAAACTGAATTCGTATACTTGGGTCAACATTTGACTTCCAAGCTTGCAATAATTTTGTCTCAGTAAAATTTCCTAGCTTGATACGCTGTTCAACGATCTCCAACCACAATTAGTTCGGTTGTTATTTCCTCTATAAAATGGCGCAGTGAAAAATTACGTGGGCCCCTTGAAAGAGGACATACCGTTGTCAAGAAGCTTTTTGAAGTACAAAGCTGTTAGGGTAATCATAGCTTTACCACATTAAAATTTTGAAAAGAATTTAATTTACCAATGACATTATAATATGACGTTTGTATTTATCAATAACATTATGCTCACACTAATGGCTACTAGCTCTATGAACCACATAGATCAAACAAATTTTCCAAAGCGATGAACGCCTATGATACCACTCAACAATATAATAATTGAGTGAAATACAATTTAATAAACATTTGTGGTAATACCAATAATAATAAATCAATAATGCCCATTGCCTAGAAATTATTGGTCATGCAAAACATTATTACCAATACAAAAATTAATTTTCATCAAAACCATTGAATCAAAACACTATTTTTATTAAAAATATATATCCTACTCGTACCCTGGTCCAGAAATTTTCGCACCAACCAATGCAATCAAAAAGAAATGAGAAAAGTGAGAAAAGAAATACTTTTTTCACTCAGTATGAGTGGGAAAAATAGTTCTTATCGCTCTAGTGTAATAATGAATTCATTACTGCCTTAGTATGGGAATGAATTCATTATTACACTAGATTAAGAACTGCGGTCAGAACTATTTTAATTTTCAATTTTTCTCAGTAAGCCATGGCAAATTTAAAAAAATACTTGTCGTTTATTTTCACATTTTAGAGGCGTAAATAAAGTTTTGTACGATATACGTGTGATTACGGATTATTCACGTACTTTTGCGATTGGCCAACTCGTAATATAAGTGGCCCCTCCATTTTTTATTCTGCCAATTTACTTCAATCTCAAAAATAAAAAGTAAAATGAAAAACCAGATTAAATATCTCGGATGTTACAAAAAAAACGAGTCGGTCCGAGGACTTTCCAGACAACTTTCTTTTTGAAAAGTGTTTCAAGAAAAATATTCAAGAAAAGTGTTTCAAGAAAGGACTAAAAATTTATTTAGTGAGCATAATGTGAGCTTTAATTGGCCACAGAAAACATTAATTCGGAAACCATTAAACTACTTTCAAACACAAGAAGATAAAGGTCTGAAATTATGTAGAGGACTATAATATACAAATCTATTTACGACATAAATTTTCGTCGGGTATGCGTGCGTGTGTTTTGTTGGGCTAAATGCAATAAAAAAGTAAGAAAATCGACCAATTTTAAATAATCGTAAGAACCGTTACATTAATTGCCTTCCCTGTGTCCCTTAAGAAGGCTGTATGAGCAGAATTGTCTTAAAATTGTCATAAAGATCCGTATTATATCCCATTTGAACTCTTACCCATTTGATATAATCCAAAAGATAATTTCGATATTGCCTAGAATTTATTGAACAATATAATATTTTAAAAAGTAATCGAGTATTTTTCCTTATTGTGAGTAAAAAACTATTCCAATAGCGAATTTCGTCGTTGTAACATAAGATGCAATACATTTACATAATATTGTAGTATCGTATGGTAATACACATGCTTTGCCAAAAGATCATTGAAATGCATACCATAACATTCATAAACTTCAAAGGTTGGAAGCGTTCCTGCGTTTGTTCTATGTTGTCCTCTATCAAAACATGATGATGCACACAACCCAAGTAATTGTAATTGATGTATGTATGTTGTTTGTTCACCTATCTCAGTATCTCTCAACACTAACAATAAATATAGACTACATGCATATTTTGTTGCATACAGTGTGTTTAAAAATATTCATTTTATTAAATACGCTAATCCAAAAAAGTAACATGAATTGAGTGTACTAGAAACGTATCTAAGAACACTCTCCATTAAATTACCTGTTTCCTTAGGCCCATCTCAAAACTGAACAGATTTTTAGGATCGTCGTCTATTTTTTAGTTGTTCCGGGTAAGGAACCCTAAACTCGCATTTGAAACATGACCAAGAACACTCCCCATTAATTTATCTTTCAAATGAAACAAAAAAATCCAAATCGGTCCATCCATTTAGGCGATACGATGTCACGGACGGACACACATAACGGTCAAACATATAACAACCCCTTTTTTAGTTCGGAGTTATACCACGTAGTAAAAGATGTCCCTACCTGTAGATCAGTCGACATCAATGGAAAAAACCGAATGACCGAAGACAATCTGCGGTTTTGTATACTAAAATAGAGTTAGTTCTCATTCGTAATACGAAATCTTATGCGTTAGTATGTGTTACATGTGCTTAAGAGTTAGAGAAAAATTTCTATGAGAACGTATTTTTTATAAAAATTAAAAATTATTTCTTATTAAATTATTGTACGAAAAATATCTCTATACTTAGTATTCAAAACGTGATTTTGTATTCTACCATTCTACTTTTTCTGTTAAAATCGTCCTATCTAATAATAAATCATTTCAAATTATTCTCTTGGCAAGATTTTCGTAGTTAAAAACACAGAACGTCCGATTATGTGATTCATAGAGATGGATTTTACGAAAGTTTATAGCTTATCTGCTTAGTTTAGCACCTAATCTGTATCTGATTTAATAAAATTCGCAAGTACGCTACAAAATAAAAAGTAAATTTCGGTGTGAGAGATGAGAATAATATTTGAAATAGAAACCCTTGAAAATTAAATTAATTTTTTGAAGTGTGAAACAAGAAACCTTAATATATAAAATATACGTACCCAATACGAACGCATGACAAATGTTTAGGATAGTATCTCACCTGGAACAAATTTATAATTTAATTTATTATCAGAATAATTATTATTAATAAAACTTAAACATTTTGTTTATAGATCAATAAATACACATAATAACAAAAAATGTTTCGAACAATTTTGAAATAGGACTTGCTTTTTCAAGAAAGGCAAAAAGATAAGCCTTCCGTTAAATGAATGGCGATGCCAAATTGGGAGGATGAAACAATATCTATGCAATGAAAAGAGAAAAGTAGTATCATTTTATATTGTACAAAAACTTTTTAAGTTAACAAATCTGTTCAAGGAACTTTTGAACATTGAAAGGAAAAATTGTTTTGTCCTTTTCTTTCAACAAAAAAAATTATTTTTAGTTTTTACGAGTAATTTATTGGTCTTTTTTTTATATCAAAACCGAAGAAAAGGGACCAGAGTATTTTGGGACTTAATATTTTGATGATTTTTCCTATTCGCCTTGATTGGATTGACCTATAAAAAATATCTTACTATACAGAAAATTACTAACAACTTTTATAATAGTGAATTTGGATTGTATTTATTCTTCTTTTAGTAAAATTTGTAGACAAGTTAGATAAATTTTGACGACTAACACCTTTCCCATACCCTTTCATCCCTAGTATGGCATAATCAATACAGTTTGCCATTTAGGAGAATGTTTTACCTTGTTTTTAATACAATTTTTAAGAAAATATCGAACTTGATTTCGTCGTATTTTTAATAACCCTGTATATAAAATAATATGTATTTATACATTAAGTAAACTATTACTCCGTCCTTTTTAGATGTAAATTAAAGAAGTTGAAAAAGCAATTCAAAATGTTACAAATTGACTTGTAACTTTTTCGCATTTATTTTGCTTATTTTCTGAAAAAATTTAGTCATAGTTTTTAACGTTTTTCCGCAATTTAATCAAAAACTATCCAATTTAGAGAAAAAGAACTCATATTAATACGAGAAAAAAATCAGATTCATTCATTCTTTCCTAGTATTGCCACTGAAAACGGAAGCGGAAAACAAACTGATTGTACTGTGAAAATCTAAAGATCAGACTTAAATTTATTCAAAAACAGCAGAATATTAAAAGAGTGGACTATTTTTTATTTGACAGTTCTTTCGCACATTTGAACAGAATTGTTGAAAAACCCTATGGTTTTTTTTATGCATCTATTTATTTGGCGGCCGTTGAAACCTGGTTTGAGCCTGTTAACGTTTGTCACATGGAGAATTGATTTTCAAAATATACGGTATATACATTCCATATATATGCTTTGTGCGTTATAGTGACAAAAAAATACACAAGATTGGATAAAAACAAAATATGCAAATCGATTAAATTCCTACAATTCTACAATTTTGAGCGGAAATACTTTTACCTTATCTTATAATGCATATTTTTTTATTAAATTGCAGAACCCTTCCAAGAACACGGAAAATTTTACAATCTGTTCTGTAAGAGTTGATTTTGGCCTACAAGTCAAATACAACTGGACATTGGTGTGGTATTTTTGCATATTTCTTTCTGAAAGTATATAGTATACAGTGTGTCCCTGAATAGAGGTAACTGTACTTGTAAATTTTCTTTTTTGCATTTTAAGAAAAAAAGTCATTCTTTATAAAAAATTATTGCTTATTCTGGAAAGTATGTGGGAATATTTAAAACTTCTAAATAATGTACAGGGTAGCTAAAAATTTGGTATCACTATTTTGTTTTTTTTGGTAAACTGCACATCCTTTTTATAAGTTGACAAAATGTCAAATGCTCGAAATTAATAATTGTGACTCAAGATTCAAATTCATGACTGAATTTCAAAAAAATCTTTCCAACTTAGACACTTCCATTCTTAGTGAATGTTTATCCGAGAAAATAAATTTCTTTTTAATTTTCTAACCTAGTTCACACAAACTCTCGAATAGTACATGTTAATTGATTTATTATTATGTTCTTTGTTACTTTTTTTATGTAATTACAACTTTTGTTCAAATAAAAAATGATGCTATAATTAAAGTACACGGATCTTCTTGACATGTTGTATAGAGTCATAATTGTTAGTTGCGAGCAAAGAGTAGTTTACCAAAAAGAAAAATAGTGATTTCAATTTTTTGGGTAACCTGTAAATTATTTAGAAGATTTTAAATATGCCTACATACTTTTCAGAATAAGTAAAATTTTTTATAAAAATTGACTTTTTTTGAAAACTAGTCATGCTTCGTTTAAAACCAACGGAGTATACAGTATATAAGCATAATGAAATACTAAGAAATTAAAACTATACATATAGGTACTTTCAAAAATGACCTGAAAACCATGTACTGAATGTAATGTATGTAATGCTCGCTCGATACATTTTATTTTTGTAGCAACTCCATTCAGAATTATTTTCTGCATGACCTTTCTGTTAAACTTCTTTTATAAAAGAACATCGTCATTCAAAAATTCACTTTAAAAATACTACTAACTCATGATGGATATGTAAAAACTTCCACTATATATATATACATATATGTTTTTTATGAAATTACAAGTATGCTAGAATTTCGTTTTAAATATATATTTTTACTTTGTTGTTGTTAAAAAGTAAGCAACAACAAAAACAAAACAAAAAAATTAATGTAATTTCGAACAAAAACATTTAAAGTAGAATGTGATTTACACTTTATATTATTTTTTATTCTTTATGTTTTTGAATTTTTATGAAACATTGTAAAATGCTTTTGTTCTCTTAGAAATATATTTTTTTTGTATATTGGTAGAAGATAGTTCAGCCCACAATAATAAAAACGAATTAGTCGAAAGCTTTTCATTATAAGATTATTTTGCTACCTTATTCTTAAACATGAAAGAGATTTGAACAATAAAGCATGTCAGTAACTGATGTACGCCGGTATGGTATAGTACGCTGTATGCATTTTACCTTGAATCACTCTATTATTTTAAAAATTTTGCTTTTATTGTTCATTTATTTCCAAGTTTACTATTGTGTTTTATGTCTTGAAGCATTCCATACCAGCTAAATCATTGCTTACTTGGGAGTATGTTGTTATACCCCAGTAAATCTAATGTAAACCATTGAGGAGCTAAAGCTAGTAAAAATGGAAATTCATGGACCTTGACTTTAAAAAAAATGTATCACTGACATATAGTCGCTTGAAAAATGAGTCTTTATCGTGGCCCAACCATTTCAGTTACAGTTGTTTCTGAACGCTAAAAGAAGATGATGCTTATCAGAGAAACTTGTAGGGTTTTCTATTTTGCAATAAAAAAATTACATGCTGCTGTTCTCTAAAGTGAACTGTACAAATAACATGCAGAAGATAGTCCCTTCAGGTAAAATCGTCGTGATCGTGGTGATTCTAGGTAAATTAGAGTGTGATCCAGAGTACATTATGATATTCGTATCATGGATCACACATCTTGTTTATGCCATGGAACACACGATTGTATCGATTATGTTCAATATTTAAATTATTAAAACGTTGTGAATGAAAAATAGAGCCACAAGAAGGAGAGACAATTACCATTGTTTTACTTTGATAATGAATCTTACAACACAATCGGGTATTCTACTATGCTTGAAAAAATATTTGATTTTCCTAATGAAAAGCTACAAAAAAATATATTTGGAATAAAATATACACGCTTTCTTGATATAAAATTATATTAAATTTTAAGCCTTTTTTAAAGTCGCACGCTGTCAGAGATTTTGCTGACGTAATATTGGTTTAAACAACAGCCGTGTATGTAATTATTATATTTAAAGAGAATTGAAAAAATACACTCGAACCCGGACTTCTTGGTTTCATATCAAGCGCCCTACCAATTAGGCTATTCGAGTTCTAGACACGAATGCAATTTTTTCAACTCAATGAATTTTTTTTTTAAATTTGTTTATCCACTTATTTATTATTATAACTTATTGTTGTTGTTTACATTTAATCATGCACACGATTATTCTCTTTAATTAAGATTACTAGACAAGATATTTGTCAATATTTAGTTTACGAATGTATGTAACATATTATATATCAAAATTAGTCGAATAGACCATGATGTAAATATCGTGTGCATGATTAAATGTAAACAACAACAATAAGTAATAACAATAAATAAATGAATAAACAAATTAAAAAAAAAAAATTCATTGAGTTGAAAAAATTGCATTCGTGTCTAGAACTCGAATAGCCTAATTGGTAGGGCGCTTGACATGAATCCAAGAAGTCCGGGTTCGAGTCCTGGTTCGAGTGTATTTTTTTCCATTCTCTTTAATTAAGATTACTAGACAAGATATTTGTCAATGTTTAGTTTACGAATGTATGTAACATATTATATATCAAAATTAGTCGAATAGACCATGATGTAAATATCGTGTGCATGATTAAATGTAAACAACAACAATAAGTAATAATTATTATATGTATAATATTGTTGATGGTTGCATAAACTACAATTACCATGAAAGCCATCAACAAATTTGTAATTATTATTATTTTTGCCTTTAAGATGTCACATCACAGCAGCTCGTAGCTTAGGTCACTTGAAATACAGATTAATGTGCTTTAATTACTCAAAATCAAATAATTTAAGTATTATTCTACATAAATTCTAATTTTTATCAAATTTAATAATGTAAATTGGAATCCCTGGCCCTACAATTTCCCTTTTCATGTGATGGTCTTTTAATTCATTTTGTACACTGTAAGTCAAAATCAGTTAGCTCAACTTCTTTTGCTCTTTTAAAGTTTTTGTTGAAGGGACTGTTATATTGTGGAAGCAAAGCTGCCAGTGGTTGGTTTAAAATAGTTTATACTATTTTAAACTAAACTTTAATGAAAGTTAATACTGCTTACCAAATAATATTCTGTTCAAACAATCTTATTTATAGTTGTTATATAACATGTGAGTTTTATATAAAAACATTATACATAAATGTAAAATGAACCAAGTTCTCGAACATCGAAAATGGTTTTTGATCTTCGTTTTGCTTGATTTAAGATGCTATTTGACATACTGCATGGAGTTATTTTATATTTTTCGTTAGTAGTTCGAAATACCATTAGATTCTTACGAAATGTGTGTAAAATAAAAATAAAAAATTTTATATTTTTATTTAAATTTTTTTATGTGCTAACTAAAATATCAGACGTTTTGACCACATCTACTTCACTGACCATACCTACATTTGCATGTTGTCTAGAAGTGTGGCGTTTATTATTAGCAGACATACAACCCTGATCGATACATAATAAAAAAATTAATTTGAATAAAATTTAATAAAAATGAAGGCTTTACATATATTAAAAAAAAGTAATAAAAAATTGTTTTTCAGCTTTTATGTTGTTTGACCCTCGTAATTTATTTCTAAAATTTGAGTGTTTTCTTCTTTGTATGTAGAGGGTTATCTTCGGAGCTCCTGGACCGAATTTGATGAATGAGAATAAAAGATCTTGCATGTATTTATTTTAAAGGCAGTTGTTGTTTGTTTGTTTCCATCCTTAGGGAGTTACAGGGTGACTAATGAGTGTGACTTGGCAAGTCAATAAGATTGCAAGAAATAATTCATAATTTTGGAGCTATTGTGTTGACAGATGGACGGACAGACGAACGGAAATGAACTCTGAATTAGGTAATTTTTTGAATACATATACCAAAATTTTGTTTTGGCAGCATCAATATTTTTGAGCGTTACAAACTTGAGACTAAACTTAGTTTACCTTGATATATTTCTTGTATACATGGTATAATAAAATAGCTGTTCAGAGCAATATTATTTGCTCATATAGAATAAAAATTCTTAATAAAATTAAAAAATGTAAAAATTAAAACAAAATACGCTTCAAATGATTCTATAAAAGTTTATAAATATGAATGCATGAAAGGGTTTATTGCAAGATATACAGGTACAGTCTAAAACTACAAATTATTCTAAAACTACATAATTATGTAAACTATCGTTATAAAATTATTTTTCTTCTGATAGCAATTTCGATTGGCTAACAGATCGGTGTAGTTACTTTTATTGATTTACATGTTCATACTTGATGAGGTAACTTAATTACGAAATTAAAGGTATAGGCTTGCCTAAAAAAAACCGTTCATGATGAAAAACTATGATAGACATGTTAAGAAATCAATAAAATTTCATTAAAAATATGTCTCATATGGTTATCAGATGGGTGAAGATGGACCTTATGCCGTCTCTAAGACCAATTTTAAGAGTTTCAATAACAAGTTTTCAATATTTCCCAGCATGAACGTGTATATTTACTCATTTCTTTCACCGAGAATACAATACTCAATTTTCGTCACTAAATGAGAACCTCAGAACTCTTAATGGTGAAATTGCTACCAATTCAAAAAACATAAAATATCATATTTTCAAAAAATAAAATCTATAACATTATTTTATATGAAGAATTATAAATTTAACTGACTGATATCAAAATTATTTGTTATAATATTATTAAATATTAATAATATATATTGCGTCAAAAAATAATTAAAAAATATTCCAATTTTAAATAATATATAATATGATGTAACAGGACTAATTAGAAAGGATAGGAATTAATAGTTGGATAGTTGTGGTTATCTCATTTCATGCAGCAACAGCCACCAGCCAACTCCAACCCTTATGTGATATGGATGTAGATAATGGACATACAATGTTATAGTGTTTTTAAATATTCACGCTTATTTCCCAACTGTCATCAACATACGGGTAACAGATATATAACTGATTTATATAAATTTATCTTTTGTACTTTCAGATGAATGTTATTTCATATTTTTTTTTGACACATGCATCATGTATGATAACTTTAATGTTACTTAATTTTAGAAACTAGGACGTCATTAGAAATCAATAAATTGTTTGTGCATGCTCTTGAGTTAATTACATGACAAACGATGGCAGATTATGAACATATCTTATTGTTATTAATAAAATTTAAGAGGCTTTACAAAGGTTACATTGCATCTGGTTCAATTAATTGTTTTGAGATATTTATGTTGAATAAAATAAAATAATTTGGCATCTGTAACTGTTAAAATCGCTATGTAAACCACTGGACTTGCTTCTTTCTTTTCAGATTTTATTTAGCGCATTGGAGATTTTGATTTTTTATATTATTTATTTTATTTAAGACATTTTAGTGTCCCAACAGTAAAAAAAACCTTCTTATTATACTATATTAAAACTGCTTAAACTAATTTTTTATTTCCTATTAAATTTAAACATATAAATTACATTTTTTTTTTGTAATTATCTATTAATTTTCTTTGTTTTGATAACCTACGTAATGGATTTGATTGATTTGTTTTATTGACGTAATTCTATTTCGCGTCCAAAATCCAAAATTTTTGCAAACACCTATCTAAGGACACTTGGGTTTTTAAGACATATATAACAATATCTAAACTATCGAAATCCATCGATTTTTTGAAGAATTATCCAACGTATATTGCGACCAAGGTTCAACATTCTACCCTTAATATCGATCTTTATTTTCCAATTGCAAAAAAAAAAGTTTTAGAGGAGAATATGTTTAGTATAAAATAAATTTTTTTAAAATTAAATATAGGTTGTATGAAAAAATACATTCACTGAAACGTTATTTATTACTTAGTATACCTACCGCCACACATAGCGTTTTTTTTTGTTTTTTTTGTTAAAATATTTTTATTTACTTTCTATAAATAACTAATACTATTCCGAAATACTAACTTGTTTCTTATCTGCCCATTTTAAACTCGAAAATCTTGATTCTTTTCTGTCGAAATCATTTCTCTTACATTCCGTTGAAATATATTTTGTAAAATGTAATATTATCAATAAATTCATATATTACTACTTCTAAAAATAAATCTAGCGGATTCAGCGGTGTGAATAATTTTGTGATATAGGCTAGATTGAATTCCCTGTAGTTATTTTTAAGTGTTGACATTATGAGATGAAAATGTTTCGGTTTGAATGCATTAGATTAAGCCCATAAAAAAAAGTCGCCTAAGGTGACAAGCTTGGGTGTTTTGATTTCGATATTATGTCGGTTTTCCACTAAACGGGCAGTTGAGTTTTTGTTGATAAACAAAGCAAAACAAAAACTGTAATGGCTATTACATTGCCAGTCATCAAAAAATTGTAAAAAGTTGCAGTTATTTTTTTTTTCGACACGATGAGTTTCAGTTTTGTTTTTGTTCCGTTTGGTGGAAAACGGGCATTCTGGAAAAAAAACCCTCTTTAATAAAGACGCTTTATTTAGTACATCGTAGTTTCAGTAAATAAAATCGTGCAGGTATAAATTTTGTTAAACTGCAGTAAAAAGTTCATAATTTTCAAAATTATTAGGAGAAATGTGAAAAACATATCTTTATTTTTATAGACATGACAAACAGTGAAATTTGCGTGAAATTTTTTATGATAATTTTCTTGAGTTTATTTTGGCGTCGAGTGTATATTTAAAGACACTTTTTAGTTTTTTTAAGTGGCATATTTTTAATTGACCAAAGAGTAGCAATTCGAATATCTGATACCATTTGAAGCTCAATTTTCGTTATTAAACATACGGCAATTGCATGCTCAGTCTCGATCAAAATTCAAAACCATGTTAGAGAAGGTATATTGTTACTTCTATTAATAACTTTCTTTAACAAAATACCTTGAAGGTCATACAATTTCAAAATAAGCTGTATACATAGCTGCTACTACATTTGGGAAATTGGTTTTTGTTTGGTTTTCCCGTTCCAGTTTGTATTTCATAATTGAAATTGAAGCATGTGTATACCTACTTTCCTACCTACATGTATGTTACACAGTCAAATGTTTGTAATAATACATACTAGCCGTAAGTCGTACAATATTATTAAACTGAACTAAAGTTCATTATTAAGTGCCCTTCTCTCTGAAGAATATGTTTCGATATATTCGTATTCGGTACTATTTACTTACATACAAGATCAGCTGTTGTGTTTTATAACAAGTAAGTGGATTATTATTTATTAAGTTCATACAATTCTAATTAAACTTTACAAATATTTATTTAACTAGAAATACTCGTTGAAATACCAACGGTAGACATGCGCAACAGCACTATACACAACTTTTTATTTGTGTGTAGCGACAGGAATACCACAAAAGTAGTATGAATTACATTATGCAGATAATTAGTACTAATTTTATTTTGGATATTAAATTTTATGATTTATTAATTAAATGAGAATTTCAATAAGGCCGTGGTCTTATGGTTATGGTGCCCGCTCTTCATGCAGAATGTGACCAATGAGTAAGACAATGTTGCTAAATCCATTACACTTAATTCGTTAAACAAAGACAGTCAAATACACTCTTGGTCTGGGTCATCATTATTAAAATTAAAAGTAAATAAATTTTAGCGAAAAGAACGTAATTCCTACCGAGTGTCCCACGAAACATATTTTTTTTTTAATACCTCCTTAAATACACTTTTCTATAGGGGATCATTTTTCCCAATTTCCTCTATTTGGTTCTCAGCATATTAAATTAAAAATACATTAAATTTCAACGTATTTTAATTATACCGTGGTATGATAACGTCGAACTCATTTTATTTGTTAATAACGTAATAAAACAGTTAATCAAAAGTAACAGTTATGATTTTAACGTGTAAATATAGTTGTATTTTAGGCCTTAAACATCAAAATAAAAAGGATATGATTAACTTCTTAATTAAACGAAACTGTTAAAACACTGATGGCGAAAAGGCCTACAATAAAAAGTTAGTATATTTGAAAATCTGAAAATGTACGATATTAGTGCTTGTATCAATGTTATTTTTGTTTTTGTTGTTATGATCATAGATAATAAATATTTATACTATACTATTATAATTAGTTGTCTATGGTTATGATGTTCTAATTATATTTAGAAACAACTTAGAAAAAAAGTAAACTTAGTAATATTTAGCCAAGTAAAAAGATAATCATTTATTAGTGCCTTATGTACAATCGGAGGGGGAGATCCTAGGCAAATTTGGGTGTGGCTAATGATACACTATGACATTGAATCATGGAACACACTTCATGAACTATAGTTCAAGTCAATTCTCTGTACGGTTTACGGTAAATTAATTATTAAAAACAGCCCTTTTCATATGGTGGTATATGAAGAAATCGTAATAAATGTTAGTTTTTCAGTCAAAAAGTATTTTTTTTAAATTTATCATTTTCATAATAAATAACAATCATAACAATTTTAATCAATATTTCTCAAATTTTCAGCTTTATAAAAACTTTGCGAAAAAGTTAAAAACCTTTTTTTGGCAAAATTACTGACTTTGATAGTTAATTTGTCCTAAGACGTATAAAAACATAAAGAAGAACAAATTGTTGATACCATTTTCGTTTTTAAGGTATCGAAATACCTTAATATTAAAACTCTCGAAAAAAGTACATAGAAAGATAGGAGGTTAAAAAGATAATTTTTAACCTCCCAGTGGGAAGTTATTGTGTTGTTAGTTGTCATTATTATCACTTATCATTTATATAGTTTTAACGTCATCGGTGTGCAGGAGGCAAAACCCTGCGGGGGGGGGGGGGTGAGGTTGGAGGACAAAGCCCCCTGAAATGAAAAAACTAATTGTTTACAAAAAAAAAAATAATAATAATAAAAACGATATAAAATAATAAAAGTACTTAATAATAATAATAATTGGGGATCTGCAATATTTTAGGGGATCTGCAATTTGAATAAAAAAAAAAGGATAAAAAAATATTAAAACATATGATATTTTTTTATCCTTTCCACTGGGAAGTTAGTTGCATGGACCATTGAGGTCGCACCTAGACCGCTTTTTATTTTGTTATTTTGATAAATGGCTTCAAAATGTAAATCAAAATGTAAATGTTCAAACACACATAAGTATTTTGGCCCTAGGTACTATATTTTAGTTACTAAAGACTATCAGAGACAAAACTGTATGATTGTTTCTCAAATAACGAAAATCTATGCTAATAATACTAATTGAACAAAAAGTACAGTAAATAACTCTCTAAACAGAGAAAAATAGTATTAAAAGAATTTCAATAAAATATTGATAAAAGATGAGGATACGAACAAAAAAACAATAGAAGTAATAAAAAAAAAAAAAACTATACAACAACAAATAAGAAGCCAAACAAAACAAAATTAATACGCATATAAAGAACAACAGTAACCAAACAAAAACTATATACCTACGTATATTATACCTAGAAAGTTCGATATAGAAAACATATATTTAATACGATCATCGGATAATTAATATCAAATTAAAAGAAACTTGACTATATTAAAGGTGTTTATACTATAAATTAAAATCAATGGGTATGAATTACGTTAGTAATTAGATTAAATTATAATATACACAACATCAAATCTGATTTAGATTTTTTTTTTATAAACTCATTAAGCATGTGCAAGAACCATCACTATATCAATAATGATACCGTAATTTTTGTTTGATTATTTCAATTGGTAAGGGAAGGTGGTATATAATGATCCTCCTAAAAAAAATGTAATTTTTAGCCAAACTATTCGACATATGTACAACGTCGAAATTATTTTGGGTTCTTTATTAAAATGTTACAGTATTGGCATTTCAATTTCTTTGGATCTCTTCAAATTTTTATAACTATTCAATATTTCTCAAAAGAGTTCGTTTTGACCGACCTTGTAAGAATAGTGGGTAAAATGGTCTCATTTTTTTACCATACAGTTTGCATAAAATATTAATTCTTCTTTTTCATACAACGATTAGTATGAAAACTAAAATCACTGGTAAAATCATCTAAATCAACACATTCAAGACTCGTTACATGATGAGGGATCATTTTACAAACAAAATAGGGATCCTTTTAACGTATATAAAGGGGATCATTTTACCTGTAACGACATATTTGAAAGTAAGCATAAAAATCGACCTTAAAACTTATTATACGCCCATCAAAATCTGTTATAATATTATTTAGTAAAACAATCAGCCGGTAAAAACTACCACAAAAAAAAATTACGTTGACATTTATTTTACATCATTATCAATCAAGCTGTAAAATTAATATTTTTGCTACGAAACACAAGTTAGGACCTATCGATAATCCGCTTGAATGGTTCACTTAAAACAACGAGGGATCATTTTACCCTGAGGGATCATAAAGCCAGATGCAGTATTCATAAGCTATTCGAGGACTACCAGCTATGGAGTAAATCGTAGAAAGTTTAAAATACATTATCATTCATTGAGGACGATATTTATATTAAGATGATAATTGACTAAAAAATATAAAAAGTTGGAATAAAAAATATAAATATATGAAAGTTGGAATTATTCAATTATCTTCTGATTTGCAAATCGTCCTTAATGAATATTCAATACAAACTTTCATCCCCTAATTAACTCTCTTCAAATTTCATTTTCGTGAGGAAAAGCCTTTCCCAAGGCCCCATCTATTTCTTTACTGGAAGTCATCAAAATGGTTTCAACGGTTTTGGCGTGAAAACATAACAGACAGACAAACTTATTTTAGAGCATTTATAATATCAGTTAGAATGACTAATTTATGTATGCCTTATTTTCATGATCAAAAGAAAATATTTAGCATGCATCACGTTCTCATTTCCAAGGACAGCCTTACGTTTTTAAAGAAGTGAGGAAAAGGGATTGAAAACAGAAAAAGAACGTTTTAATAGACCTCGGATAGTCAATCATTAAATGTAAAATACAGTCGGATTATTTTAATTTTTTAATCGTATATATATAATCATTTTATTTTTAACTTTTCAAATCATATTTTCGCAGTTAAATATTTTTAAATTTATTATATTTTTTTCAAACTTTTTAAATAAATAATATTATTTTCGACACTAAAAACATTATTGTTCATTTCCTTCCTATTACAATTCTGTACTCAAAAATGTGTACAAATAATATTTAAAATATTATTGAAATATTATTATTCATTCTATGGATTAAAGAAAAAATTGTTTGCAATTAAATACATAAACGTTGTTTTTATAAATAAACAGAAGAATCGAACACCTATTATCTCCACATCCATCAAACTGTTTATGCTTTTGTGTGTGCTAAAGTCGAACAACACAACTTCCGTCAGAGTCAGATAAGAAATAAAAATAGTGCGAATGAAAAAAAGAATAAAGAAGAAGTAGTTGTTTCTTGTAACTAAAAGTGCATTAAGCATTTAATCCATATTGTATCGTAATAATGAAGATTGTTCAGGTGTTCTTACGTTCAAAATAATTTTATCATATTACTTAAGTACTATCTACCAAGATTTTTTAACTTGAATTCAATGGAAAAATTTTTATTTCCAGCCGCATGGAGAGTACAATCGTTTTTGAAATTAGCACTTAGGTTGTACAAATAGTATATTACGACCCTAGGCTAAAAAGTTTTATTTCCTGGCGTTTGTTATATATAGGCCGAGATGAAGCCCAGGCCTTATATCACACACACCAGGGCACACAACATTTTGGCCGTGAATTGTATTCTATTTTTCTTTATTCCCTAACCGATAGTGCGGCCTTATAATCGTTAAAATAACGATTGAAATATTTATACGAATTATTTAAAACTTCATACAAATTATTCTAGAACCATCAAAAAGTATCATGTTTGCTGTAATAACAGTACTGTTTCTAAAGATTGTAAAATTATAATATTGATTTTTTAAAATTTCTAAAACCAAGTTCGCGTTTGCGATAAGTTGTGACGATTTTAATAAATGGCTATAGGCAAGAGATTAAATGATGAGTAAAACTGTAAAATATGGTATTAATAAAACCATGAAAATCAAACGAATAGAAGATATATTTGAATGCGAAAAAAAACACTTGCACAATTTAGTTGAGTGATTTTTTTAAAAATATTTACAAAAAAATTTAAGGTGAAAAACAAAGAGATTAGAATTGTGATTTTGATTTCAATTTGTCAAATTTTTATACCAATGTATATAAAAAATATATCAAGGGTTAGTCCCAAGTTTTTTTATCGCTTGAAAATATTGATGCTACCAACAAAATTTTGGTACAGGTGTTCATAAAATCAACTAATTAGTCCGTTTTCGGCTGTCTGTTGTCCGTCTGACCGTCTGGTCATATCTGCTGTCAACACGATAACTCAAAAACGAAAAGAGATATCAAGTTGAAATTTTTAAAACGTGGTTCGGAGGCAAAAATTAAGGATAAGTTCGTAAATGAGGAACGAAGGTGTGTCTTTGGTCCGTAGGACCCATCTTGTAAACCATTAGAGATAGAACAAAAGTTTTAATATAAAAAATCTTTCGTTAATATAAAAAACTTTTGAATGAAATTTTTGTTCGTAAACTGTGTTTACTCGTGAGGACGCAAATTTTTTAGTATGTATTATATGGGAATATCAGTAACATGTGTGGTGTGGCTATCTAAGAGTGGATATATTTCTATCAAGAAGAGTGGATACATGTAAAAAACAAACGATTGCAACATCAGCAATTGTCTGAACATGATATTTCAACAATTTACTCAGTCAATTGTTTTTTTCACTTGTTTTTTTCGTATTTTTAGTTTTATCTTTAAATAATTTTGTGCGGTTATTAAGGCCAGATCATGCCAACAAGAAGGGAAGCATCCATCTTATTTTACAAATTGTTGCTGTGCTGCCGAAAGGACAAGCCACAAAAATCATTATTTCTGTAGTCAAATGAGGCCAGAAAGTAAGTACTTACGGCCAGGGGATATAGAAACAATTATTTGTTCAAGTGAAGGACAGTTGTATGAATAGGGGCGTACTCATTAAAAACCTTATGTTGTAAGGTAATAATCAATTGAATTTACCCATAATTTTTTTATATCAGCTTCTTGTCAAATAATCGACATACTTAATTTCTACAAAACCGCTTCTTTGTATAAATTTGAAATAATTCTTAAAATAACTAAAAAATAAGGTTCGCAAAATGTTTCAACGGAGCAATTTTGACAGAGATAAGTTTAGGTACATTGGCTTATTTTAATTATATTCACAGAGTATATAATATAATCGTAAAAATATAATATCAAGAAGATTTGAATAAGCAGAATTAAATTGTAAAATTCAAAATAAGTATATGTTTTACGAACCCTTAAATACATTCGCGGAATATACATAGTTATAAAGTAAATTTGTGACTGTAAAGTCGCATGTTACCTACACATTATTACAATTCTAAGTTCAGTTAATTATTCTAACTAAACACACGATAAATATCATTAGGAAGAATAGAGGGAAGTTTAAAGTCCTTTATTACTGAGTTATATTTTTTTGTTTTGTTAATTTCAAATGAGAATTTAATTGCGGTCATTTCAATATTTATCAATAATATAATCTATAACTACATGAACTTTTATAAAACCATATGATAGTTAAATTCTTTTTATGAACCAAAATAAAAAAATTTAATAATCTCTTTTGTAAAACTAGAATTGTTAAACTGGAATTAATTTCAATTAGAAGTGGGTAGCAAATGCATGTATAATGTTGGGTTATTATTCGTTGATGTTGAAATGAATTATACAGCCCAAAGTTAAAATTAAGAAGGAGCTATGTAGACTAAGCGAATTCACTCTAAAGAATAATTAAAATAATATTTTAATTGGCTAAAAAAAGCATTTAATATTATAATTAACGAACACTTATCGTGATAGGAATAAATCGGAACGAAAATAATGTTTAAATATACAAATTTTTATTTGACAGTCACAAATATTTTTCCAAAAATTTTCCTCTTAACTCTTTTTATACACGCTCAGATTTTGCACATCACCAAATTCTTATGCAACAAGCAGCTTGCACATCAAATTTCGACTGGATCAAGACTATAGCTGGTGAAGCGAGCATAGATACTATAAAGGATTATTAAGGCCTAATGAGCGTGCTCTCCTTCCGTAGCTCTGAATCTGTAAAATCTATAAAGTTGGTTATTATACAAAGGTAGATTTTATTTCAAAGGCGTGGTTCTCAAAGCGATATAATTTAGAGGAAAGGCGGTGCAATTTAAGTCCGATTTGAATAATATTTGGTATCAAGAAGGGTTTTGGTATTTGAAAGGTTAATTTCTTTAATAAGAAAAATCGACAGATAAACAAGGGGTCGGAGGAAAAAAATTCTTGATAAATTAAAATTGCAATATTTGATTTTAAGGAAAATGTGCTATTTTTCAATTTCTGATGAAATTCGCTTAGCTAACGCAGCTCTTGCGATACAAATTTTTTTGTTTGAAGTACGCGTAAGAAGTATCTTAACAAAAATTCATTTGAGAGAACTTTGGCTAAGGGAATATCACTTTAGTAATCCTAATCGACTTTCTGTTTAGGATGTAGATATGGTAGAGAAATTTGAAATAGGTTGCTGAGAAATAAAATGGCTAATGAGTTACGGCAAAAATCTAACAGAGTTGATAAAGGTACATTTAAATAAAATTGAGTTGTTTGAAGACATGTGACAAAGACATCGTAGGCAAAAAAAACTAGAGAGTTACTATGAAAACAAAATATGGGGCACAAGAAGTTTTCATATCATGTGTAAATATATTGTGAGAGTAATTGATATTAATTAAGTCTTTTATTTTAAAGCTGTTAGAGAATCAATTCTAAGTCAGAAAAGACTACTCATAACCTATCAAAATTACTTGTTTTATATTTTAAACAAATAGATAAACCCAAACCTGGGAAATTTAATAATTTGTTGAAGTGAAATTTACATTTGTTTAAAGTTTTTGTGTACTTTTATTATCAAAAGTCAAAGTCAAAGTCCCTCATATATAATATTTTTAACAGTTTCTGCCATATTAACACATAACATATGAAGGCAAGACTGTACACTTCAATGGATTAAGGCTCAAAACATATTTTCATTTAAACAAATAAAAAATCATTTAGAAATTCTAAAAAGAATGTTCTTTCTTAATGAAATGGAATTGGAGAGAAATATAACAAAACAAAACAAAAATGAAAAATTGTAGGTAAATCTCAATGTCTAAAATATAACAAAAGCATAAATTCAAAACTTTCAGATAAATATTAAATGAAACGTAATAAATTGTAATAAGAAAAATGTAAGAAAGACAATTTTAGAAAAAAATATTCATCATATTTTTAAGATCTTAAAAAATATGTATTTATTTTATACACTGTTTTCTTAATAATAGATGCTCTAAAAAGACGTGAACTATAACCAATTCGTATTTATATTTCAGTTGAGGAGAACGAATACCAGTTCTTTGAAAGATTTAATACACAGATTGCTAGTTTCAAACCCACCAAAATATGCATTTATTTTTACCTTATTTCCTGAATAAAAGTAGATATAAAGAGGAATAATAACCAATTAAGGACGTTAATGCGTCAACAATATTAGTAGAGAAATAAAAAACAATATGATAATGCGATAATTTAAATGATTTTCTATGATTTAAGACAGGAAAAATAACCTGTTATCGAATTAATTTAAAAAAATGACTAAAAGTAAGTTTTAAAATGGAACTAAATGAAAAATATAAATCGATATTTTTCAAAAATTAACGATTTCGATTTTGATAACCATACTTGAAACTTCTACCAGTTAATAATTATTTAAACTTTTAATAGAATTTCAAAAAAATTCCTATTTTCTATTAATTTAAAATTCTTGAAAAATTTACATACTGTTTCCCTATGAACGCACATAGCAAAACAAGTTGACGCATGAACGTCCTTAAATAAAGGATACCGAATACCATTTATTTCAGCAATTTCACACGTTGTGATATTCCATTCTAAGAACGCGAAAATTAGAAATCAAATATAAATATGTAATAATTTTCAATCGATATAGCCATCCAATTTTTGATTTCTAAACGATTCTTTATGCGAAAGAAAAGAAAAAAATTGCAGGAATTGATTCATGTAGGATAAAATGACGTCGATTTTTGAATTTTTAAACAAATAACTTTTCGTTGAAATCCCTTTCACTCCCTCAATATTATGGGATGGATTGAATATAAAATTACAAGGGAAGAACCGGACCAAAAAAAAAAATTCGTTGAATTTACTAAAGCTGATCATTTGAAATTTGGTTATAGTAGTTGTGTACACACACATACTATTGACAGTCAAGGCGAACGATAGAACAGGGGTCAGATATATGCTATCGAAACCGTAAATTTTAACGTGGTACTAAAATGAATTTACTAAAACTCAAAATGGTTATAGAGATAGTATATTGCATAAAAATAACAGTTATCATTGTCAATCAGTTAGGTGTTAGAATAGGGCTAGTCACTCTGCCCCTATTTATGAACAATAAATACATCAGATTCTTTTATGATTTCCGTGGCATTTAAATGAATTTATTAAAGTTAATAATTGTTTTACATCTTTTGTATTGCATAAAACATATCAGTTATAAAAGTCAGTCAGTTAAACTTGAAAACAGGGCTGGTCAGTCAGCTCTTATTTATGAACAATAAAAGGTAAGATTCATTTATGATTTCCGTGGTGTTTAAATAAATTTATTAAAGCTGAAAATTTTTATACAGCTTGTATATTGCATGTAGATAACAGTTATGACAGTCAGTCTGTTTAACGTTAGAGAAGGGCTGGTCAGTCAGCACTTATTTATGAGCAATAAATAAATAAGATTCATTTATGATTTCCGGGGTATTTAAATGAATTTAGGAACAAATATTTAAACAAAAGTTTTTTATTTTTTCATAAAAAACATTTATTGTTTATGAACATTACATTTATATTTAAACTTAATCTCTTACGCTTTAAATGAAACATCTTACGGATCCAAATTCCTATTGAAACGACGGCCATGCAATGCTGTAACTATATTTTTCTGGTCAATACCTCTAGTGTCCTTGAGTATAAATAGTAATAAATATAATCAGTTACATGTCTGAATATTAAGAAGACGATTTGTAACGATTGTATTATCAAACATCTTACGTATAATGCCCTGGACAAACAATTCACAAAGTGCATAATTTTACGTGAGCATGAAATAATATACACACATAAATAAGTAATTTGAGTGATGAAATGTAATGCATCATGATAAAGTAAACTCTCCATCAAAAATCTGTTTATTTTATAAGGTAGAATATACGCTAAAACCTTATACTAGTTTTAATAAGGGATCTAATTCCATTTCATTTACATGCATATATGTATACTAAAAACTACTCTATACACCGTATAAAAATAAAAGATTCAATCTGTTTACTCAACATAAACGTTTAAATATTAAATAGGAGAGAGTACAGGACTACTAAATTTTACTTTAGTTAAAAGGAAGCAAAGTTCATACAGACTGTTGCACACAGAAAAACAATGGATTTATGGAAAAAAACACACAACCTGTGCATGTGGTCTTTAAATACCTAACCAGTAACTTTCACGTTTTCGAATTTGGCATACAAACATGAACCAGACACACACACACATACACATACACATGCATACATTCATAGAAAAATTTTACTGTCAAAGTCGAGTTTTTATCAAATATCAAATTAGCTTGAATTTACAAAGGAAACAAAGTTAAAAAAAACAATAACAAATTTTGTTTTTCTTTATAGTACATACAGGAGACGGTATAAGATATCTTTACTCGTCTGATAACCAGATTAAACATATTTTTAATGAAATTTTATTGATTTTCTAACACTCCGTCATATTTTTTCTATCGTAAAGTGTTCATGGCTATTTTTAATAAAATTAATTTTACTCAATTTTTTCCATTTGGGGTTTTTTTCAAGCAATTCCAAACCATTATTTTCGTAATAAAATTATTTTTCTTCTGATACCAATTTCCATTTGTTAACAGATCGGTGTAGTTACCCATATTGACTAGGTGTAGATCGGTTGAAACCATATGAACACGATAGTCAATATAGGTAACTACACCGATCTGTTAACAAATGGAAATTGGTACCAGAAGAATGATAATTTTCATGGAAAAAATGTCATGAGCACTTTTCGATAAAAAAACTATGACAGGAGTGTTTCAAAATCAATAAAATTTCTTAAAAAATATGTGCGATCTAGTTATCAGAAGGGTGGAGATCTAGCTTATATCTACTGTCTCTTCGACCATTAAAATTCCATTGTATAGTTAAAATATATGTTCTTTAAAGTTCAAACAAAAACCAAAAATTTATAATATTTCGATATATACTATAGTTTTTAAAATATCCAAAATTAAGGATTTCAGGAAATCACTGTTTAGAAGACATCAATTATACTCTTGACAGAAATAATTTGAAATGAAATTTTATTAAAAATGTCACTTCAATCAATTTTGTTGATATTTTTATAAATAAACGAAATATAAAAACTATCACTTATTACCAGTATTTTATGGACAAGTGTATTCCGCTTGTTTATAGGAAAATATTTTTTCCTGTTGGATATTAGTTTTTCAAATTAACCTACAGAAAATAAGGATTAACAAATAATAAAACAGTCTAATATAGGATTTTAAGAGGTATTAAAAATTTTACCTTTTTATCAAGGAAGGCAAATAAAAAAAATTAAATAAGTAAGTATACTTATTTATAATTTAAAATGATCCTAATGCAATTTTTGAGGAAAACAATTTTGCTAGTTATAAAATTTCCATTGAACTTAGGCCGAGAGAGTTCCCACATTCTCCAAATTCTCATCTACTTCGCTTTATTAAGATTGTAAATTCAACGAAACCGATGGAACACCACCGAGAATATTTCAAGTTGATCAGATTATTTGTTTGGGAGTAACACGCACATACCTACATATAATTATCATCTCATAATTTATGGTTTTGTTTTTTGGGGTGAAACAAAAGAACTTTCTATCAGGATGTTAAAAAACCTTCTAAAAAAACAACATACACAAATTAATCAGAACATTTTCTGTTTACTTAAAATGATTAAAAACTGATACTACCTGTAAGATGATTAGGAACTAAAGGTTTCGATAGCTGCGAGCTCCATTCGTATCCAACTAGGTATACAAACGAACAATGGTTTTTTCAATTTAAATTTAGAAAACATAAAAAATAAGTACCAAGAGAATTTTTTCATATTTGAAATCAGTAGAGCTAAATTTAGAATTGCATAAATTGCTAGAAGCTATAAACAGAAAATTTTATATATGAGACTGAACAGAAAACAACCAAGAACTGCTCAAATTGGTCAAGTCAAACAGCAAAATTTGTGTAGAATTCGAAAAAAGTCTGAAATGTGTCGTTTACTTCGAAAGGCTTAATACAAGAAAATATTGTAATAAATATGATCAAATCGCATTATTTGGTTTATTCGAACTTTTATTTATTTTTTACTTTTTAGTTCAGCTTTAGCTACAAAAGCGTTATTTTCCGCTTTTTAAACTATTAATTATTATTATGTAATGTAATCTGCACTTCCACCATTCAAGGGTTTTTAGTTAATCGTTAATCCTGAAGATCCTGATAAGGAAAATCGTACAAACTTATGAAATAATTGTATTGCCATTGGTCCTTGATAAGTGTGAAGTTTTAATTCAATCCAAAGTTTGTAGTGGGTAAAAATTACGTTCAAAGGTTCCATTACATAGACATAGAGGTAACATCGTTTAATATTCTGTGAAATCCAAGATGGAGAGAAAAAACATTAAAATTCGCTTTTTACTTTCCCGAAAATAATAACCTTTATAGAAAAAAATAATACAAGCTAAATTTATTGCTTTTAAAATATCTTTATTTTGGTTTTTATAGGACTTTTAACACAAAAATCAGCTGAGGTGTTCTACTTTCGATTGTGTGCTTAAGAATAATGCAAAAAACACCATAAAGTAGAAGGTTAACATATTATGAATAGACTTACCAACCTGTAAAAATAACAATAATTACAAACGAATTACACCTGTATAAAAATTAAGTAATCTATCTTACAAAACTTTGTAATAACAAATTATGCCTTTTTGCGTTTTGCCTAGAATTCCAAAAAATAAAAAATTATATATAGAATTAATGCTCGAATAATTTTTATATAATTTAATTATAAAATAATTTTAAAATTAGTATCAGATACAATACACGCTAAATAAAATATAACAAATTCCAGCAGCCGTTCTACATATTGAATCTTTCTATTCTGCGACAATGTTATTTCCAACGCAATAGAAACGATATGTATTAAATTTTAGAATGGTATTAAATGCTCTCAACGGAATATTTTGAAGCTCTGAAATAGGAAAACGAAGAAAAACATGTGTATTATATGGAATACATTGTATATATGGATTAGATTAGAGAATACAAAAGAAAATTCGATTGTGTACGAAATGAAACAAAAATAAATAGGTATGAAAAAAAAACTGTGATACGCTATACAGAAATAATTGGCTTTGTATGGGGCCTTTAAACAATGTTATTTAATAAATTTATGAAATTTCTGCTAAGGAATCGGGCAAGTATGAGTAAGCTAATCCTTCAATATACATCTTATTTTGATGTCTTACAAAACAAGCCCTGCGAACGAACATTGTGACTTCCGAGAACCTCCTCAAGAAAGACCATTCAAGAAATGTTTTCTAGTGTCCTTAGCTGGATCTGGAAATACGAAATAACCGTTGTTTCATAGGTTAAAAAAATGTTTTGATGTGAGATTGATTGATTTCTAATTCCCCTGCAAAGAAAGCAACTGTGAAGGTAAATTGATACCTCAATAAATAAAATTAGTCTAGCCCGTTTAACGTTACGGATGAAAATACATAGTTCCATATAAATAAATAAGGACGTAAAAATAATATTTTTTGCAGTAAAAAAGTAAAAAATTATTACGACCCAAAAAAGAACTCCCTGGACTAGCCATTAAAATTCTATAGGTGAAAGAATTTTTAAAATCGGTAAAGTTGTGAGCTCAAAAATGACGATTTCAATTTTTAATGAATTTTTGCTTTTGGTGCGAAAACCTAATTTTTTTGAAAATAATTACAGCCCATGTTACTTGCTGATAATGTAGCATTCTATAGGTGAAAGAATTTTTAAAATCGGTTAAATAGTGAACTCAAAAATGATGGTTGGGATATATATTCATATAAACTTCCATCTCCTATTTCACCCTTTTAGCGGATACAACTTCTCGAATCGGACCTACAATCGCGACATTTCCTATTTCCTTCCTCTGAAATGTTTCTGATTTTAGATAAATATAATACAAAAAGATCATTTTGAAAAAAAAAATCATCAAAATCGGAGCTGTTATTGAGGACTATTCCATTATCCGACTATAAGTTCATATTTATTGTATTCGTAAAGAATTGAAATAAATCTTATAATTCAATTGAATTCATCCTGTATTCATATAAAAGTAACCAAAAGCAATTGAATAATTCCATACTACGTTATTAATATCAGTAACAATGTATTGATATATAATGGTTACAACAGAAAATAAGTTAAACTAATAATGATATTTGTGGTATTATTTTACAAAAGTATATCACATTTATTTGAAATATATTAGCTTTCTGATAGAAAGCTATTGTTCACCCACAAAAAGCACTAACTTTTATTCCCCGACACAATAACAAATTTAGATATTAATCGTAATTAAAAATTCGCCAAGAACTATTAAACAATAACAATAACATGAAACTCCTTGTATCGTTAAAAATACGCGATGTTTGTAGCCGTGTACCTTTGTTAACCTTGGTTCTCTCTGTCCCTACCATTCGAAGTACTGTCATGGCAAACAGAAATTCAAGACTATTTGTTGGAAGAAGAGTCAGCACGATAACTCAAAAACCAAAGGGGATATCAACTTGAAATTTATAGCGTGCTTAGGACGTAAAAAGTAAGGTTGAGGTCGAAAATGAGCAAAAGAGCACACACATGACTGAACGTCTTGCCGCTTAAGGAAACTTCACAAGTAGCATATACCCAATGTTCGATTTACATCTAGTCATATAAATATCAAGGGTATGATAGAGTACATGCGTTAAGCAATGCATCTAAGTAAGAGATATTATGGATGTTATATGAAACGTGACTTGTATCGTGGCTTATTTGTTGTAGTTCATCTATTTACCTAAGAAACTCCCACTATCCAAGCGTCTTACAACTATCTCAATCGAAGCTTCAACACATGTATATAATACCTCTCACTTAGATGCATTGCTTTACGCATGTATTCTGTCATACTCGTGCTACTTATATGCCTAGATGTAAATCGAACATTCTGTATAATACTGTTTTCTGTACAAAAAATGCAATAATGTCACAATTTTATCTTTTTTTTTTACAAAAAGAAAGTTTTTGATAAGGGCCTTAAAGATCAAATCTACCACTGTTTGTTTACAATTTGTTAACAACAACAAATAATAATATTCAAAGTATTATTAGATATATTTATGCGTATTGTGGTGTAAATAATGTAAATACTTATATATATATATATATATATATATATATATATATATATATATATATATATATATATATATATATATAACCACTGTGAGAAGTAACTTTAATAATTTGTAAATAAAATACAAAGTTATAAACATTTTCAGGACACAAAACATTTTAAGCAATAATACATATATACCTACCTAACTACCTATGCTAACTATTTGTTGTAAGTAAAATATTCTCTCTTCTACTTTTTGGTTATCTAAGTGAATTTAAGCATAGATTAAATTAACCTCTTCCATATTTCTTCACAAATTATAATCCTGTTTTGTTTTTCACATAATTATTATATATATACATTGTAAAATTACAATCCCCTTATTACAAATTTTATGTAACATAAATTTTTAGGTGGAAACTTCTTATGTGGTAATAATGTGTTTAATGTGTTTTAAGTTTTATACTAACACCTATACCTCTACTGAATATAAGGTATATACAGACAAACAAACAACGTTCTACAAAAACAAAAATTTATTCATGAACTATGACGTACAGTCCTCAATAATAAAGAAAATGAATGTTCTATTCTAGGAATATTTCTGGGATAAATTAAGCAAATTAAGGATTTGTATACAGGTAGAACAACTGTACTTAAAAGTGATGATGAAATGCGATTCAGTTTTTGTAAACCAATTTTTGGAAATTTAGCTATAAAAGGTTCTCAATCAAGTCGGTTCGGTCGTTTAAGGGCTACGATGTCACCGAGAAACACAAGGAAGCACAGATAAACATTTTAAATTTATAACACTCATTCTTTAATCAAGATTAAAGTGATGGTCAATTATACATCAGATGAGATGAAAAGGATAGTTAGAAAGCTATCATTTTTTGGGACCAATTTTTGGAAATATTTTAATTCAAATTGAAATATTTAAGTTGACTTTGTCCTTTTGAATTATTGTTTTGAATTACCTAATTATTTTATCATTTCACTTTTCGAAATGAATTGAGCCACGTTTATTTGACCATCCATTTCCATAGTAATTATTTATATATTAAAATTATATGTCATGTTTTTTCGGGTATGTAACCCTAAGTTCGCACTTGAAACATAGCTAAGAACACTCTCCGTTAAATTACCTTTCAAATGAAACCAAAAAAAAATTACAATCGGTTCATCCATTTAGGCGCTACGATGCCAGAGACAGACACACAGACACACACATACACAGCGGTCAAATTAATAACACCCCTTATTTAGTTCGAGGATTAAAAAGAAAACAAAACGAGACACTTTTTATTTTGTTAACACTGCATAAAGCTTATGTAACTTTGTTATTCTAAATCCTTGTTCGTTACTTCAATTTAATCGAATACTCAAAATGTTGTCATGACAATCGAAAATTCAAGACAAAGAAAAAAGTTTAATATTTGTCCTGAGCACCACACGTGTCACGGCTAGTTAGAAAGTGTTATTTTTCCCTTCCAATTCGATATGTGTTTCATAGAACTAAGCGACTATGCTTTGCAAAGGACTATGACCTAAAATTCAAATACCTTGTAATATATTCGATAGTTTGAAAATTCAGAAAAAACTGTTGATAAATGGTCTTTACAAAATGTGTCGCATTTTTGCCAGGATTCGGGCGAAATGGATATGAAGAAAATATTTTATGAATTTACTAGATGAACCAGGGAACCTATAATTTATCTAATGGTTCCAACCTGCTCCTCAAATTCTTTAATAGCTATGGCTCAATTCTTACAGAGGAGTAGAAAAATGATAAATAACAAATTGTAGCAATAATTGTTAATATTTTTGCTGTAATTATATAATGTATTTTGGTTAATAATTGTTAATTGTTATGTTGATTAACCCAAATGGGTATATCAAATAAATGAATAATAATAATAATAATAGCTATACTATGGCTACCCCACACGCTAAGAACCCAAAAATAACCTTTATTTTTGAATCAATAAATAACCTTAGATAAATCATTTTGGAAAGTAGAATTTTAAAAGTTAATGAACTCATATCATTATACTGTAGAGATAATTAACTAACAAGTAATTAAAACATCAACAAACATTAGGAAGATAATTTAATTAGATGGTTAGAAAATAATTTTTAATCGTTACTAGTTTTTTAGGAAATAACACCTTTTTGTGATGTGATAAATATTATATAAGATAAAAATAAAAATGTATCCACAGAGAATGAACACGCAAGTATTTTAACTAATTGTTCTACGAACCTTTTATATACCTACAACAACTCTGCATTCATTTAGATTACCGTATATACTACCAGAAATGTTATAATTCTGAATTTTATAAAAATACTATACTTGAGTTATTTTAACAACGACAACATTTAAAAAAAAACAAAGAAAGTTTTTAAAACACACAGTTAAATTCAAGTAATTCGATCATTTAATTTTGATTTGAAATAACTTATATTTAGCAAAAATGTAAATTCGTATCAATTAAATTGTTCTATTATGCTCGAAAACAAACTTTGAAGTTCGAAAAGTAGGCAGCGATAAAATAACTCAAGTAAAGATATTCTATATAATACCCAAAACATTCAGGCAATCTATAAAATATATCATACTAGCGACCCGCCCCTGCTTCGCACGGGTGCAATGCTGATACTAAATACACTACAGAAAAACTGTGAACGTTGTATATAAAAACATAGCGGCCCGCTCTGGCTTCGCACGGGTATAAAATATATAGCCTATGTGATTAAAATCGATCCAGTAGTTTTGATTTATTCATTACTGCCCGTGGCCCGCACGCGTTAAATTTGGAGTAAAACAATCCCCCTTTCCCTATACCATGAAGATTTGCTGCTATCTTTGGAATATCTAAATTCATACACTACATTTTTACTTATTTACCTTTTACATTTTTAACTATTAACCTCAAAAATAGCAGTACTTCTCCACTATTTAATGGATGTTATTATACATATAAACCTTCCTCTTGAATCACTCTATCTATTAAAAAAAACCGCATCAAAATCCGTTACGTAGTTTCAAAGATTTAAGCATACAAAGGGACATAGGGACAGAGAAAGCGACTTTGTTTTATACTATGTAGTGATAGTGATTATCTGGGTATTCCATACAATGCCAAACGTACAGCAGGCAAATGTATTTCAAAATAGGATGACTAGCTTTTTTGTTTGTCTATGTATTTATTTTAAACTAGCTTCATTTAGTGAACTATTGATTCATTTAGAGAACCCACCTTTACTTAACGTATCCCCTCTATATACTACTCGCAATATAAACAATGCCAACTTTGAACTCCCACATGTTATCCTTCAACCCGTTTGTCCTCACGTAGCCCGTCTCCTAAGCATGAAATTAGTAATAGATTAAAAAAGCTAAACACGCTTTTGTAACTAGCTGAACTAAATGATAGATAATAATTTACTTAAATTCTCATAAATCCTTTTATCGTAAAAAGCGTGGGATGATAAATATTGAATAGAACACCTATTGGTAAAAGTAAAGTCATTTTAAAATATCTCAAAAAGCACCCCACGCATTTTTACGATAAAATGATTTTTTATAATTTAAATAAATTATTATCTACCTTTTAGTTCAGCTAGTTACAAAAGCGTGTCTTTTAGTTTTTTTAAACTATTATTTATTTAGTGTATTTTAGTTTTCTAGACTATTATTCATTAATAAAAAATGCAGCATAAAATATGGTGGAAGAGCAAAAAAAATTTATATATTTTCAGATATGGAAATCCTTAAACCTAAAAATCCTGATCAGGTTAAATAAACTTATTAAATTATTATATTGTCATCGGTCTTGAATAAGTATGCCAAATTTCGATTTAATCCGACGTTTTGAAAGGGGTCACAATTATGTTCAAAGTTTCCGTTACTTTCATTGACTTTCGTTACATATATTGTTGAAGAATAAGACTTTCATTAAAAGATACAAAAATTTCAAAAAAATGAAATTTTGATTCAAGGTACTACACCCACCCTTATTTTTTTATTGTTTTGCGAATACCACGGTATCAGCTCCCAAATGCCTAACAAACAAGCGAATAAATAAATAAATAAAAGAACAATTTTCAGAGCAACCATTTGACACTTGTAATATTATTAAACATGTTAAAAAAAAAGTAGGAATATGGGTGATGGCTCGTTCGTTCGTTATCATATTAAAAAAAAAAATACACATAACGATATTCTTGTTTTGTAAAGGGTGTTTTATAAGAATTTCAATTTTGGAACCTTTTATATAAACGATAAAAATAAATAAAATTCTATGAGTTACCTACTTAAAATACTTGTGGAATAAACTATAATTAAATTCCAGCAGTTAAGTGAGTTTACCCCGGGTTTGTGTTGGAGTTAGATATATTTCAAAACACCTGACATATTATTGAAATACCACGGATATCATAATTGCATCTTATTTATTTATTGTACATACATAAGGGCTGACGGACCAGCCCTGTTTTAACACCTAAGTGACTGACAATCATAACTGTTATTTATATGCAATATACAATCTGTATAACAATTTTCAGCTTTAGTAAATTCATTTAAATACCACGAAAAACATAACCGTTTCGATGGCGTATATCTGATCCCTTTAATATATTTATGTCATATAATTTCAAAGTAATTAGATTAGTAAGCTATTTGGTAAATTGTTCCTAGTTTTACTACCGCAAATTACTTGAACAATTGAAAGAGTATCATAACTGTGTACAATTATTCCGTATATTGCTATAATGTCTCTTTTTTTTTTTAAATCAGGGAGCAAATTGATTTATTTATCTGCATCCGCCGTATTTAGCTCATAGTTTTTAATTCTGATATCTTTCTATTCGGTGACTTTATTATTCCATCATTCAGGGAAATTATGGAAATCGTCAATCAAAGGCATAGTTTTTTCTAAATGTTGCCCGCTCCAAGCCGCCTTATTCTGTTGACTGTTGAATAGATGACAACAGTGTTCGACACGTTGAATTATGTCGCGAGATGACGCAATCATTAGACAACAAAAATCAACTTGCAGCATGCGGCTAGGAAAAATATGTTTTTACATTTTGTGTTCCTTCTATTGGAAGACTGTATGTAGCTTGCGTCATTGCCGCATGCTACATGTTGCCTCGGTAGAATTGCATATCCTTCAAATACACCTGTCATTTTATAAGGTCACCACATACTAAGGGACAATCCAATGTATGTTAGTGGACCTATATTTTATAGGTTTGACAATTTGTGGTAAACCAATTTGAGGTTCGTTTATTTGTCTGTACTTAATAAGTATTAATAGTGGGAAGAACTAACTGTTTTTGTTTTTATTAGCTACTTAGTCAACACACATAACTGCGGCGACTGACTAATATACCGTGTAATAGTAATTATTATATTTTTTATACACTAATTCACACTGGCGAGACGAGTTCGCTCTGACAAGTCAGGGCTGCAACCTGTCAAGTGAATGGTTTACCTAAAAATATACAAGTAATGAATCATTAACGGGGACATCCTATATGTTATTATTATAGTACAGGAGGAGAGTTCGTTTCTATTATATTGTTATACAAAACATATAACATCCAAACACTTTACAAATACCAGTCCACAAATTTAAGTTTAATTAAAACATACAAAACATATGCGTGCATGTTTAATTTAATTGAACATGGTGTTAAAAAATATGTTTATGAACTAGTAGTCGAATTTTTTTAAATTTACATTCATAACACAATATAAATTATTCAGACATGTGATAGATATGTACAATGGGTGGTAGTGGGTACCACCAGAGACACAAACAAAACATAACATAATCTCTGGTACCACAATAATTTAATGTAATGTATACATGGTATGTATGTTCAAAATATTTGTATGGGTTATGTATACAATAATCAAATTTTAAATTAGAATATTCATAACATGTCTAGTACTTTCATCAAATACTCATAATTATAATCAGCCCATTTAAAGTCTGTACATTGATTAGTAAACATAATGTACATTCATGAAACACCATCATTTCAAATCAAGTGGCACAATTTTTTTTTATACCATGTATATATGAAATATATCAAGGTATACTAAGTTTATTCCTAAGTTTGTAACGCTTAAAATCATTGATGCTATGAACTAAATTTTGAGTCCATTTCCGGTTGTCCATCTATCCGTCTATCTGTCCGTTTGTCCGTCTGTCCGTCTGTGATCACGATAACTCAAAAACGAAAAAAGATATCAAGAACATAGGCCAATTGGGATCTTGTTTAATTAATTGTTCATTTAATTAAAAATTTAATATTGAAGTTCAAACCTTTGCAAGGTAATATAAACATCTTTTATAAATAGTTTTGAATCCAAAGAGTTTATATATATGAGAACGCGTGGTATCTGCTAGCTTGTAAGTGGATGCGATATGTTGAATGAGAGAGAAGACTGCCAGTTAGTTCCCCTGTGTCCCTGTCGTAGTCAAATGTCATAATCATACAATGCATAGATAAAAATTGGTAGATGAAAGTGCACTTAAGTTAATTTTAGCGCACTTTCAGTTAATTTTATTAAAAATAAAACTGTTTATATTGTGTTTGTTATGTAAACAAAGTCTCTTTTGACGTTTCTACTTTTTGAATAACTTTTAATGTATTAAATGATATTCCATTAATAGTTTTTTAGCCATTTTCTTAATAGCAATAATGTAAACAATATGTAGCTAATGACATATAAATTAGACAAGGACACAGACTTATTTTAAATATAATACGTTTAATTTAACATGAATATTATACGTTTTAAGCATGCAAAACTAAAAGTTTTTAGTAAATAAATAATTTCTCTTAATCACTAATAACATGATATTATTGGATAATCAAACGTATCATATACAGTAATTAATTAATAACTAATTACATAGATCAATGGATGAAGTATTATGTAATATAAAATTCATTATATAAATATTATATAACTAACTAATCTATACAAAGTATAAAAGGAATTCGATCTCCGCATCTATCTGTCTGTTAATCCACTAAATCCTTATAAACCACGCAATGGATTTTGAAACGGTTTTCATGCAGAAATTTTTTTTTGGAAAGTTTATTCGTATAGTTTGTTATTGCTGGTTTGTCATGAAATTAGAATCATTTGAGCTGCCATAGATTTCGGAAAGAAAGCTTCCTCAACTGTAAATTTATAAATAAAATTCTTCGGAATTTTTTTCGAAAGTATGACTTGAGCCAGATAAAATTCTTAGTACATTGCTTTAGAAGACATTGGTTAACGAATCAGATTATGTGTGTAGGCAAGTCACGAACAACGTATTCGTTGTGTGCGTAGTCATGGTAGGGACAATAAAATCGATGCCAGCGCTTTAAGTGAAAAATTTTGGAGTTAAAGGGGGCTGTTATGACTAATTTGCAATTCTTTACATGTTAATGTAATAGAAATGTCAAATTAAAATTATTGAAAAACACGAATTAATTAAACTTAATACATTAAAAATTTTGAAAATAAGAAATCAAATTAACAAATATTATTTTTCAAATGTAAATTATCATAATTATTTATTTAAATTTGTGAGACAAGAATATTTAATTTTAAATGTAAGTCTTAAATGCAATCCATACAATTATATATGCATCAATACAATTCTATAATTAAAGTAGTGTATCGTTACCATGGAAACGAAACTCACGCACGGAGCGAACAACGTACATAGAGTAACATTTAATAATTTCGAATTTTACATGCGCATTTATTGTTCACACCTAGTCAAATTTTGTAGTTGATTCTCATAAACAAAACAATAATGCTGAATCCTAGTTTCTAACACTTCATACAAACGCAATGTATTGGATGTTACTGTCCATGACTACATATAAGCTGTGTGTTCCATGTTTGTGAATACTGTATGCTGGATGCTATTGGAAAATGATATTGACTTTTTACTTCAGTCATTTACAATATACAATTCCATCAACCTCTCGAAACGAGCAAACATGGTAAACTTAGGTACATAAAGTTTTTGATAAGTAGAATCAGATAAAAAAGTTTGCATTTCTTCAGTTTTCTATTCAATCTAAAAATTTTGAGCTTTACAAAAATCGCACGGGAATGGCATGTATCAAAAAAGAAATTCATGAAACAAATGGTCTTATGAATGTAGCTTGGTTAAATTTCAAAGCGTTGTTTACAGATCTTGATTATAAACAAAATAAACTTTCGCTCTAACAATTTTTCTTTATAAATTAAACTAAAGGGAATTCTGCCTAAATTTATTGGTCCATATTCATTTGTTTCTGTGTACACGTGAATTGAATCATAAATAATAAAAATTATCTCGTGTCTAAGCTCCAAAAACAGCTTTTAGTGTGAAAAACTATTAAATTGAAATATAACTTTTTAGTTATTTTTAATCGTTTGTTTCTGATAATGAGAAAAAGTCAAATAAAAAAATTAAAATTGAAATAAATTGTATTCATAAGAATTACTTAGTTATGTTCTTGAATCTGGTTTATATTTGATTTCCGTAAGCTTTTCAAGACATGAGCTTTTCTTTGTAAACAATGCTCGCAACGTTTATTAAAAAAGTTTAAGATAACAGTATAGAATAGGTATATACAAAATCTTTTTAATCGCATTGAACTCGGTTTCTAAAATGCGTAAATTTTGATAAGCAACTTTTTTTTTTATAGAAAATTTTTAACCGCTGAACTAAAAAAAGGGGTGCTATAAGTTTGACCGATATGTGTGTGCTTATGTGTGGCATCGTAGCGCCTAAACGGATGAACCAATTTCGATTTTTTTGGTTTTGTTTGAAAGGTAATTTAATGTAGAGTGTTCTTAGATATGTTTCAAAGGCGAGTTTAGAGTTCCGTAGACGAAAAATTTGTCGTAGATTTTTTAAATTTTGTAAATTTCACTTGTTTAATGAATAATGTTTTTGTGAGAAATTGTCCAAAATTTTTATGTTAGGATTAATATAAAGATATAGATATTGAAACATTCTTATTTAATTCTATTCTTCAAAGCATGTTCGATTCCAAAAATTATCCGTCTTTGTTTATTTTGACAGCTAAAAATCTAAAATGATTGTACTAGTGTTTTGTTCAATATATTTTAAATTTCATTGACTATGTATGTACATTATATATGAAACTATATTCATTTTCAATTCTATTATATTGAAAACCCTTTGTTTTACTTCTCGTAGTATAAAACACTTTGTTAGATAATCTGATTATATAAAATTATGTTTTCATTTGTATTTTTTTATAAATATGTACCCATAGAATAAACTCAATATATGCCCAAATCGAATGAGGCAATAAAAATTATCGAAAAAAAAATTAGCATAGTTAATAAGAACACATTGTATTTGTTTGCGTCCATACAAACTGCCTAATTCAACATGTATAGAATGTATATGATACACACACAACTATGAATAATATAGCTTTTAGGCTAACCGCAACATTACGGTATAGACAATTTTAGTGTTATCTCTGTTCGCTTCGCTTTATTGTTTATTATTACACAAAATAGATCAAATATAGAAGATTTTAATAAATCATACCACAATCATTTTTGAACCTGTCTATATGTATTGAAATTAATTGAATAAGCTCACACTGTTATTGGAGATTATCTTGTAGAAATAATTAAGCAAGGCATAAAATAGCAATACAATCAATACACGGTGTCCAAATATCATAAACTAAATCACTGATTAAAAAACAGTCCACGAATCTTTTAACAAAAAACTCCAGACAAATGCGATTTATTCTTTTTAAACCGATAACCCGATTTTTGGAAACTTTAGGGGCTACGATTCCACTGAGAAACACACAGACGCACAGATGAACACTTTAAACTTATAATACTCTTTCTTAAATCAATATCAAAGTGATGGTCAAGGACATCAGATGAGATGAAAAGAATACTTAAAGAGCTATCATTTTTTGGGACAAATTTTTGGAAAAATTGAAATTGAAATATATGAGTTGACTTTGTTCTTTTGAATTATTGTTTTGAATCACCTAATTATTTTACCATTTCACTTTTCGAACTTTTTGACCATTCATTTCCATAGTAATTATTTATATGTTAAAATTATATGTCATGCCTTTCCCAAACTGAATCGATTTTGAAGATAATCGCAAATTTTATTTTTTTTTTTTGGGCACGAAAACCTAAGCTCACACTTGAAACATAGCTAAGAACACTTCGTTAAATTATCTTTTTTAATGAAATCAAAAAAATTGAAAAGCGGTTTATCCGTTTGGGCGCTACGATGCCACAGATAGACACACACGCACACAAAAAGCGGTCAAACTTATAACACCCCTTTTTTTAGTTCGGTGGTTAAAAAATAGTCCACGAAACTTTTTGAAAATATACGAGTTTACGAATTTACGAGTTAACTAGCGCTTGCGCTTGCGTCAAGTCTCAAACGAAACATGTTAATTGAACTTAAGAATCTTCATTTGAGCAAGTTTCTTGAAAAATAATTGTGTGAAATTGTTTGAGATTTCGGTTTCCAAACTTGATTGTGAATTCGGTAAGAACTCGACAAAGTCTAGTTGAAAAACTAGCATAATGCTTTTTAATATTTATCTTAGGTATTAGATTAGAAATCAAACCTTTTTTGATTGGTTAACTACAAAAAGAGCTTTTAGTGTTAGAAACATTTTCGAAAAACGTTGGCAATTTGGAATTGTGCTATACCATAATGCCAAAATGGTGCACGTAGAAGTGGTGGGCCAATTTGAACTTGTAAATTTGATACAAAACTGTGTTTGACTGTCTTTGTTTAGCTCACTTATTGTTATGAATTTTGTGTCTTTCTCTTACTCATTGGTCTTGGTCTTACAAGTCTTGTCCGTAAGAGCGAGATCAATGTAAAGCACCAAGAAAATGGTAGGTAATTATAAAGGAACAAAAAAAAAGTGCCAGAAAAAGAATATACTTCAACTATAGCTGTGTAACAGGAATATAGTCATATTCTAATTTTGGTGTTGGTGCCCATCACTAACACATAGTTTGTGGGGCTCCAAAGCGAAATTTAAATTGGAATAACTGCCATCCCGGTAGATAAATTAACATTAATTCAAAGTGAACATTAATTCAAAAACACCCCCTATAATAATTTCCTATTATCATAATGCAACAGCTGTTGTTTTTATAAATGAACTACATTATAGCGTTGTGTGTCAGGTCAGCTCTTTATTTGACAGCTTTTTCTACCGCAAATTGATCTACAAAATGCCATTTCTAAATGTAGATACTTCACACTCTGATAATATAAAAAACATAAAACTTTTATTTATTTATTTATTTATTTTGAAATCGTTTTTCCGACAAATGAAATAAACGAATGATGAAAATGGTTTTCTATTTCACAACGAGAATGTTATCATGGGACTATAATAAAAAATATGTTCAACAAAAACAATTTTTAAAGAATTCTGATTTCATCAAATGTTTTTGTTTCTTAAAAACAAAAGAAAAAACAAAAAATTCAAAATTTTGCAACGCTTTAAACACTCCGTAAATGTATAGCAATAAAGTACGTAATTGAATAACCAACAGAAACATGAATCGTAAATAAAATTAGTTATCCTTGATTAGTAATCCGTGTATATGGTTAATATCGAACGATGGAATTCACATTTTATCAAATGAAAACCGTGGTTGTTACGTTCATCCAATTTATATTTATCGGGTGTCACATAACTGACGGTATAGCTTGATTAATCCTCAGAAAGCATTTTCTTGAAAATTTCTTAAAACAAATAAATAGCAGCACAACTCGACTAGTTGAAAGTTAAGTGCCAGAGCGGTACTTTAAAATTGCAAAAGAAAGCTCCAGTATCGGAAATTAGTATAGGGATAAGGTATCAGAAATTAGTATAGACAAAATAATCATAACATAATAATAAATTTAATTTCTAAGAATATACATAATACATTTAATTTCTAAGAAATCTACAAGGTTTTGCTACAATATAATAATCAGAAATGATATTTCGAATTTAATTCCTACTAACTCTACCAGGTTTTCGAAATAAAATATTTTCAAAGTATTTGGAATAAAAAGTTGATTTTTCTACCAGATTTTACCATAATTATTAAAGTTTCTATTTCAAATTTCAAATTTGACTCTTAACTTGTTGACACAGTAGATTTTTTTGAATCTTAGTTGTCCAATAGCTGAACGTAGTCAATAGTTTCTCCCTGATAATAATTACATTGAATTTTTAAAGTGAAAATTTCTTTACCGAGTGATTTTTGATAGACGTAAAACTAATGGATTTGCGTCACCTTAGAAGCGACACGCACAACGCGTTAAAAACTCCAGTTGGCGCCCTGTCAACGAGGTTTAACAACATTGGGCACAGCCAGTATTTGTATGACCGCTTGAAAACACTGTGTGCTATTGCCTTTTTATTATTTATTACAGTTTTTTATACCCACTGTATATATGTTAATAATTTCAATTTCAAATTATGAAATTTTAATTATTCATGCTATAGTTAATTTTAAAAGAGAAAAAAAGGAAGTTATTCCAAAGTTTTAAGGTTTTACTTCTTTTCGTTTTTATTTACTAATTTTTTTTTTGACTGCTGACACAGTTAATTTAAAGTAATCAAATTCATTTTCGGAAGGAAATTAGTATCACATTCATAGAAACTACCGTCTTCAAAGGATGTTCAAAAAATACAAAATAAATTTAAAATTACACTTTTATGTACCACTATTACCAGATTCAGCTCTGAATCATTACTATTTTTGAGAAGCTTGTAAAATACTGTATTGTAACGTCATATTGAACCAACTCGTTACTTCTGCAACATGTGGTATTTAAATGTATATACTCAATGTTCCATAAATATTTGGCATTCACTAAAATCATTAATCAATAAAATTGCTAATTGTAGATAGAAAAGGTACACAAAAATTTTTGTTATTCGAATTTATTGAATGTAGCATTTAACCCACGGTTAAGTGTGTACTAGACTCATATGTACGGTGTTCGAAAACTTTCATTTTGTAAATAATATATCGAATATTAATGGATATTGTTGTATAGCAGAACCATTGAAATCTATATAGATCGGCTATCCGATATATATATTATGTATATATAAACAGGTGCCTCCATTAAAACAACCGAATACAAATTTTAACAAAGGTTTATTATTTCCGCAAAGGATTTGTAATATTTTATATTATGTTCGTACAAATAATGAGGGTATTCTTAAGTATTGAATGTAAAATTGATTGTTGATAGGTTTAGTTTGTGGAACTTTGAATTTCTGTTTTACTTTGCATAAAAAAAATTATTTTTGCAATAATTTACAAATATTAAATGTATAAAATGTCCAACGCGCGAAAAACCATCCAAAAATAACGATTTTCTCTTCTATGTATGCTAGAAAGATGGGATTTTTACCAACCAACTCCAAATATAGTTAAATTAACAGAAAAGTTAGAGAACTTTCATTTTCTACAACGCATCCCCCCGTAAAATCCGAAACCCGTTTATCAGATTTTTTTCTATTCTCTTAAATTGCTGAATCTAGATACACCCCTCTTTACGACCGTTTAAGTCACAATTCGTTGCTTGACTCATTTGTACCAATTCAAAAAGTACAAATTTCTTTTCAACTGCGAATGCCTGATGCTCACATTATAACATTCTACGCAAATGGCAACTCTTACAAAATATATCCAAATGTACAATGCACTGTATGTAACACCTTACGAAATAAAAGTATTTTTCACCTATTGATTGAGTGCCCAGGGTACGGTTTCATTCGTGCAAGTTCTCGGCCGAAGTATCTGATGAGTTCGGGTAGTTCGAATAAAACTACGTTGAAATCCTTTTAAATGTTGCTAATGTGTAGCAACTGTTTATATTATATACCTATGTAGAATGCTCCAAACTAGATCATTTATTATTAAAAAGTAACACCAGTGCCAATACCCTGCCCTAGTCGATTAATTTTTTGTGTTTTTTTTTTCTTCAACAACAGCAAAATGTTTTCTTCAAAATATTATTTAGATTAATTTTTCGATTGAGATAATTTCAATTTTTACTTATTAACAAATATTTATCGAGAAATCCACTCCAATATCCAACATGGTTAGTTTTTGGCCTATACAAAAAACTCTTTTTGTATTTATTGTGAAAATTAATAACATTATATATTAAAAATTTTTTAGTGCATTTACATAACAAGTTAAAGGAAATAAAAATGAATGAATACAATGGATTTACATGTACTACAATCAAAGAATGGATAATGGAAATGAATTTGCGGATAATTTTTGTTTGAATTACGATAGATTCTATTATTCTATTTATCTGTCAAAAGTATCATAATTTCATAAAACTTGTAAAACAAAAAGATGACGGACGTTAACGCACATTATACAATCCATCTGTTCTGACACAGATGGATAAACACTTTGTTTATAAATATGCTTTCATAAAAATGTTAATTTGTATATTACAAACGCATGCGTCCATAAAAAAGTATGAAATATTTTTTCGTTAATAAATTGATGTAAAAAAAAATTCATAACATTGTCTTGAGCAGACTGTGGGAGTATCAAAGAAAAAACTAAACGATAAATGCTATTAGTTATTATTCAAATATTGGTCCATCGCCGGCCACTACTCTATAAACCATTTGATGAACCATGTTTAAGAACAGCAGGAGAGCTTTGACGTCGACGAACTTGAGGTTGGAGAGGTTGTCAAAGAGAGCTTGGCTCAAGTCAGTCCATCTCTTCATGGCAAGAGCTGGACTGTGGCAGAGAAGATGAGACATTGTCTCTTCTTTCTCACCACTGTGACAGTGGTCGTGATACACTGCCAGGACCAGGCGTTCAGCATGCCTACCGCCCAACCAGTGTCCTGTAATAACCGCAAAAACTTTGCGAACAGAGGTCCTTGGAAGAGATATAAGATTTTCGGAAATCCTACGATTGTACACAGACCATATCTGTCTTGTGGTACCACAAGTACGTTCTTCCCTCCGTCTAAAAATGCCCTTTTTTAAGATATCCTCTTTGAGAAGAAACTTGCAGTTCACAAATAGAACTCCCGAATGTTTATTGAGGCTTGTGTCCGGCAACATTGTGCCATTTCTGGCAATCTCGTCGTCTTCACAATTTCCTGGAATTTCCCTGTGTCCCGGGAAAGATAACGTTAAGCATAAATAATTAAACGTTAATAATTTGTTTTTCAGTCTTGAAAACGGTCATTTTTGATATATTTAAGAGTATGTTCCCAGTTTCTCAAATTTAATTCAAGGAAAAAAATTAAATTAAAAATTGTTTTTTTTTATTCATATCCTTTTCCTGCTACTTCCCTGTGGATTTCTCGGAAGTAAAAGTAGTTAACAGTGGAGTATTTTCTGGTATTGAATGTTTTGGAGAGGAAATGGTTATCAGAGACACGATCTTGAAAACAGCTTCTCGAGTGTCTGTTTTCTATGACATAAGCTGTACAAATTTACACTGGCTCATATTATTGCTCATTCTTAATTAGTAGACCTTTTTCATTGTCACTGCAAAGAGGGTTTAGTTTAAATTCTCCTGCTCTTTTTGGGCTACAAGGTTTCAAAAGAAAAGAGAAACATTATTTAAGCTTTAACGAAGGTCTTGATATTCGAATAAACAACGATCTCGGAAATGGCTACAACGATTTTCATGAAAACGAGTCTGTAGGGGTTTTTTGGGACGAAAAGTCGATCAAGCTTGGTTTCATTTAAGAAAAAAAACGTCGTTTTATCCGTCTTTTCATGAAAAACTGAAACATACACTGCAAAATATGACTCTTTCTGGCATCTGTTGGTGTATATCCTAGTTAACAAAATAAAGTACATTACCGGGATATTCAAATTGGTATTTATGTGGAGTTTTAAACGGTTCTTATATTAGTGATAAAATTTGTGTCTTTTTAACAAAAAAAATACCGAGCACAGCTCGGTCATCCAGAATTTTTTACTTTATAACATATAATACGAATTATAATAGTTTCCGTTGGATTTTTCGAATTTTTATTTTTATTACTTTGTGTTTGTTTGTAAAAACTATCAATTTATGGTCAATTAATCTAATAAAAATATCAACGTATCGATAGCCTATTCTATTTTCGATTTATGGATACTATGAATTTTGATTGTTTTTTTAATGACTTTAATTAACAAACTATATATAATACCTAGTATACATTGTTATAAAAACATAAAATTGTTTCATAATGAAAATCAATACCATAGTATTTTTTTTTTTTATAAAAATACGGTTTGAAATTACATAATAAAATATTTCAAAAATCATATTTGATTGAAATGTTGATTCAATAAAACCAAATATTTCAATTTTGTGTTTATTTGTTACAAGCGATTTTTAACTCATTTAGGTAATAAACTGTTATGTAGTCAAAAAATATCTCGCTACGGAACACTTATTAAGGATTATTGTCTTCATTAAAATTAAAAAACAAAACAAAACAAAAGGCTAAAGTTATAAAATCGATTTGTAAAAATTTTATAAAATACAAACGCTATCTTTATACCTTTAATCCGAATAATTCAATATTTTTCCTAAAAAATCATTTTTGTACATTTATTTCATTATCTGAGTTTTATATTTTAAAAGTTAGATTGTATTTAAATAATAAAATTGATGTTTTTACCAAATTTATATTGCAGATAGGTCAGTCGAATAAAAAAATCTCTTCATTTGCTTCATTTGCAACCGATCTTGTCCTTGTACCTTAATTAGTATCTGAATAAAGCTTTTACAGCATAAATAAAACATCATGGTCTAATTTCTATCATAGTTTTTCAATCGAATGTCTTCATGGCTATTTTTAATTAAATTAATTATAATCAATTCCATGAATGGTTGTTTTCAGGCAAGCCAAAACTATTATTTTTGTAATTAAATTATCTTTTTTCTGATAGAAATTTCGACTAATTAACAGATCGGTGTAGTTAACTATATTGTATGAGAAGATCTACACCGATCTGTTAACCAATCGAAATTGGTGTCAGAAGAAACATAAATTAATAACGAAAATAATGGTATAGACTTGCCTGAAAGAAACCGTACATGGAAAAATTGATTAAAATTAGTTTACTTAAAAATAGCCCTGAACATTTTTCGGTAGAAAAACTATGATAGGAGTGTTTAAAAATCAATAAAATTTCATAAAAAATATGTCAGATCTGGTTATCAAATGAGTGAAAATCGACATTACACTTACATAGTTTCTTGTACTACCATATTAGTTTTATATGTGATATACTCACGCGACATCATCAAAAAATGAAATAATTTTTTGAAATTGTATCTTTATAGAAAGGAAAGACGATACAAACATATAATGTGCACTACGTAAAGGACTTCCCATTAATCTTAGGGGAATCGGTTTTCGTTCAAATTTAATCATTTCTTAGCAACCTGAGTAAGTCTATATGTGTTCGACGAATGCAAGTGTTTCTGAGTTATGTGGATCGCAATATCAATAACGGCTGTGTAAAGGTAAATATTTTCAAAAAATATTCACACACAAACTGCAACGTAAAAAATATTGCTTTGAAAAAGTCTTCTTTTATACATAGTCGCGGAAACAAAGCAATGAAGTTCGAGAGATTTGAACAGTAAGTCGGGTTTAAATGCAGTTTTCAGCGTTCGCTTAGTTAGAGAATCAGTATATTTTGTGACCTAGATTGATTTACAAGAAATTAAAAATATACAATTTGCAAAAATAATATGCATTTTATAATTGCATTTTAAATTGACCGTAAATATACCAAATTCACAATTTGGTTAATAGTGTTGAAAATGATTCCTAACTTGTTACTTGAAGGTTTTCGGGATAGAGTTGATCTCCGAGGTACCTGGTGCCTAGGGTAAACGATGTCGCCGGCGTCGAATAGAGATTCTCGAGAAATTCGTTATATAATCGATCCAAACTCGTTACTTGAGGGTTTTTGGGGTCACTGAACATGGATATCTGGTGCCCCATTAGGTATAAAGATAACGAAAATATGAGGTTGTCTTCATCTTACATGTGACACACTGTTTATAAACCATAGTCTTGTATGTCCATCCATAAAATTATATTAAGTATTGTGACCTTACCATTGAAAATCCTAAGGGTAAAATACCGGTACAGAGTAGAAAATAGTATTTTACAACTCCTTATTGTTGTTGTTGTTGTTTACGAAGACAATCATTCTTCAAGTTAACAGTAAATGTTGCAACGGAAAATTAAGTTTGAGAAAATTGAAAAGAAGCTCACATTAGTGATAATTTTTTTTTGTAATTATATCCTAACAAATATACATAATGTAGGAAGATAATTAATGTTCTGAATTGTAAGAATAATGAGGTTCATACACATCGTAAGTACATAAGGATATTGTTACCTTGAAAATGGCAGAAATTTCACGAATAATATTTAAGTTTTATATTTAATTAAAATATTATATGGAAGCGTTTTAACAAAAGGACAATGAAAAACTGCGTATATATAATTAATTACATTAAAAAAGGAGGTTATATTATTCTAGAAAGAAAATAAACCTTATCAAAAAGTGTGACATATTAATTGAATTAACATTCATAATGAAGAAATTATTACAGGAAATATTATTATATTATAAAATTAAACACCAAAATTTTGTATATGTATTATTGATTATTCATCTAAAACATAACATCATTTCATCCAATAGAGCCTTTTTACTGGTTCCTGGAAACTAACTATTTCAGATTATTGGATGGTATTTACAGAGCTCATAAAAAGTATTTAGTTTGAACTTTGAATTATTAAAAACAAATAACAAGTGAAAACAAACAGTTGACTGAGTGAATTGTTGAAATACCATGTAAAGACATTAAGTTGATTGTGGAATCGTTTGTTTGTTTTTTACGTCATGTAAGTGGATAGCCACATAGAACTTACATTCCCTTATAATACATTTACTCTATAATTTGCACCTGATTAGCCAGCCCGCAAGGGTAAACAGTGTCGTTTATGAAAAAATATTTCAAGCAAAAGTTGTTTATAAGGAACATTTTTTTACATTTAAACTTGTGTTCTATCTCTAACGGTTCATAAGATGGGTCGTACGGACCCAAGACCCAATTGACCTTTATTGGCCATTTTTGAGCTCGACCTCACTTTTATGTCCTGAGAACGTGATTAATTTTTCAGCTTGATATCTCTTTTCATTTTGGAGTTATCGTGTTGATAGACATACGGACAGACAACCGAAAATGGACTAATCCGGTGGTTTTATGATCACCTATATCCAAATTTTGTTCGTAGCATCAATATTTTTAAGCATTACAAACTTGGGACTTAATAGGTTAGGAGCCGGCCGCTGAAAAAGGCACCTGATCGGTTAAAGGACATACATTATTGGAAAAGGTAGTACTCAAATCAATGAAAATAATGATATAGGAGTTTTAGTCCCCAGTCAGGCGCTTAACTAGGCAACCATTTTTTGATTTTTTTAATTTTGGTGTAGTTGCTTAGCTTATTAGTTAAAGCATAATTTTGGTATCAAATGAAAGCTTGAACTTTCTAGTTTTCGAAAAAAAATGGTTGCCTAGCCTCTGACTGTTAGAAATTTTGGCAGCCCACTTTAAAGACTATTTAATACTATGAGATACTACATAAGCAACTCTGTGAGAACATTATACTTCAATTTATTTATTTCCCATCACATTTTATCAACTTTTTTTTTATATTTTAAATATTTATGAAATAAATAATAAAATTAATTGTTTTCACAATTAATTTTTTTTTTAAATTATTAAATACATAATGGAAACGTAGTTAAAACATAGAAAATATAATTAAAACATAGGAAATGAATTAGAGAAAAGAATATATTTTAAAACAAACTATTTAAAAAAATATATTTTTAAATTTTAATATTCGTTAATTTTTTTAATATTTTTTTTTCTTAATATTTTCCATTTTAATATATTTTCAACCAAAATAGTTTTTCAAACATGAAAAATATAATTAAAGCAAAGAAAATGAATTGGAGAAAAATATACCGCACACGGTATATTTCATTTGCTTCAAATAAGCCTTCCAATCTATATTGTGTATACCGTGAAATTATTTTTGCCCTTTTATACCGTGGGGCCCTTATAACGTGCACGGTATACTTTTTCACGGTATACTCTTTATGCCGTCGAGCCCTTATACCCTGTGCGGTATAGTCTCGTCCACGGTATACAAAATATAGATTGGAAGGCTTATTTGAAGCAAATGAAATATACCGTGTGCGGTATAGTCTCGTCCACGGTATACATTATACAGATGGGAAAGCGTATTCTACAGAAATGTAACATACCGTGTGCGGTATACTCTCGTCCACGGTATACATTATACAGATGGGAAAGCGTATTCTACAGAAATGTAACATACCGTGTGCGGTATTCTCTCGTCCACGGTATACATTATACAGATGGGAAAGCGTATTCTACAGAAATGTAACATACCGTGTGCGGTATTCTCTCGTCCACGGTATACATTATACAGATGGGAAAGCGTATTCTACAGAAATGTAACATGCCGTGTGCGGTATACTCTCGTCCACGGTATACATTATACAGATGGGAAAGCACCCATATAATTTCATACCGCGTCTAAATAGACCGTATACGGTATACCGTGGACGGTCTAGACCGTAGACGGTACACCGTATAGACGGTACACCGTATAGACGGTATACCGTATAGACGGTATACCGTATAGACGGTATACCGTATAGACGGTATACCGTATAGACGGTATACCGTATGGACGGTATACCGTATAGACGGTATACCGTATAGATATACCGTATAGACGGTATACCGTAGACGGTATACCGTATACGGTCTAGACTGTCCACGGGATACCGTATACGGTCTATTTAGACGCGGTATGAAATTATTTTTGCCCTTTTATACCGTGGGGCCCTTATACCATGCACGGTATACTTTTTCACGGTATACTCTTTATGCCGTCGAGCCCTTATACCGTGTGCGGTATAGTCTCGTCCACGGTATACACAATATAGATTGGAAGGCGTACTCATAATTGTGCTTGATTTGACTGCATGGAAGATAAAGCTAGATCATCTTCCGATTCCGAATCTTTCTTAAACTTACTCTTTAGTAACGAACTTTTTCTGACACGACACGATTAGAACTTAGCATTAGTATGTTTTAACTCTACTCCAATGCCATCAAAATTTGAGAAGTAGAAATACAGTAACAAACGACAAAAATTACTAAATAATATTAAATTTCCAATAATTTTTGTATTGATATATATCATAAAAATTCATGTGATATATATCGGGTAATATATCATCATATATGTATATATCCATTGATATATACATCCTCGAACCCTGGTTTATTGTGCATTGTAGAAAAACTAAAAAATCGACCATACGTCATTGTTATTTTATGAAATAACTTGTAAAAAAGAGTGAAGTAACTTGAACGAGGTCAGATTCGTTAAAATAGCATCAATAAAATGGTTTTTCTTCTTCAAAATATTCATTGTTTTAATTGCTTCTCCATAAATTGTTTATGAGCTTTTCCCATCCGTTCTATGAAATACAATTTTACTAATTATTTATACATAAATTGATATCGATATAACAATAATATAAAGTGTTTGTTTTTATGAAAACTAGAATAACATTATGTTTATGCTTTAAGTAGTATAATTTTATAATAACATTAAAATTATAAAATGAAGGTTCTATCTAATTAAAAGGTTACTTCTTAGGGTGTATAACGACTACCTATACATATTATTACCTACCCAATACCATTTGTATTCTAAATGGGTTCAATTTCACGGTTTAATTGATTTTATGATAGATTAATAGAGTAAAGAAAGGTTTTCCATCAATGAATTGGTAATCATTTTAAATATATTCATAAGTTGACATAAATGAATAATCAAATATAAATCATACCAAAATATAATTAATAATTTATTTGTAACAATTTACTATAAAATATTATACTTATAAATGTCTTTACCTCCGCCTTTAAATAGCTTCTTGTAGTTGCGTGCAGAACAGAATTCAGCATCGCTATCGGAAATATTTATAACTTCTATTTCTACATCGTTTCATTTATTATTAATTTGAGTTTTTACACAATATTTTTACCATAAATATTGCTTATATTTTTAAGTAATGATGTTATTTATTTATAGAGATGGGCAATTTATTACCGAGATACAGAAAATTTAGAGAAATAATTAATTATTACTACTTGTATGGCAGATGATTAACAATATAATGAGTAAAAAACTGAACACTAAGTTAGTCATCAATATTGCTAGTTAAGTTAAGTAAAAAAAAATACATTTCCTTCAAGAATCGAAGTCTGTACTTTTAGTTTTTTCCTTAACATGACAGATCATCGAAATTAGTAGAAGATGTTTGAAGTTTTGTAAACCTTTTGCTATATATTTCAAGAATCATGAGTTGAAATAAGTGAAGAGTCAAATATAAATCACGCTAAACACAATAATAGGTTATTATACAGACAATTCAAATTCACTTTGAAATATTTTATTTAAAATGTATACCATGAGCCTATTACGAAACGCAATTTTCGTGATTTTTGTCGCCTATCTTTTTGATAGTTGATAAATTATTGGAAGCTTTAACAATAGAAGTAAAAAAGAAGTTATTATAAAAGAACAAAACACGTCTGAAAAGATAGCAGGAAGTTTTCCGAAATCCTTAAAAAATGAATTGTAAGAGTGAGTGCAATGTAGTGTAAAACAAAACCATTTTGTCCACGTATTCTGTAGTTAATAACTTTGATATATACATAGGACAAAATACATCGTCAAAAAACAAGAAAAACAAAGAATTGATTCTTATAATTTCGACAACGAAGCCACGGTTATAACACCTTTATGAATCCTCAAATAGGCAGACAAAAAGGAATTTGGAAATTTTTCATCATTATGGGCTCACGGTCGAATATGCCGTTTACGAGCGTCTATGTTAACCATATTGTATAGGTTGCTCTAGGTAATAATTTTTTTAAATTATTTGAAAATATTTATATATATATATATATATATATATATATATATATATATATATATATATATATATATATATATATATACAGTTAATATAAAAGAAAATATATAACGGACTTGGAAAATTCAAATAAGAAAGTATATTTTTTTTCAATTACAAATTTTATGATTAAACTAGATGATGAAAACAAAAACATAACGGAAAAATAAGAATAAAATATAGCAGTAAAAATAAGCTTTAGTGCATAGAATAAGCTTTAGAGCTTATTTTTTCTGCTTTATTTATTTTAAAAATAAGATGTGTAGTTATACAAAATACTATTGTTTCATGCAGCTGTTTTTTAAATCGATAACATAATACATCAAAGTTACTCTTGTTATAGAACATATCCATTTCGTTATTGCACCGATTTTGGTAAAAATTGAACGAAGTTTGTCAAGACCCAATAGTATCGAATCGTTTATCCTACTTATGTATTCCACCTCTGATAAGATTATCTTTGATGTCTCTAAGATACTTACTTTTTGTTGCTGTAACATTCATAATTAAGATTAGGATTAAGAAAAAAATGCAAGCTCAAGAAGCTAGATTTTACAAATATGGTAAAGGTTACAATGAGAACTTGCATACCTAATTAAATTTGTCTATTATACAACGTGTTAATCAGTAGGGGAATTTTATGTTGAATTTTTGTGCTAAGCCAAATATTTTTTCTATAAATTTTTTCTCGAGATCCAAAAGTATAAGTTTTAGTATAAGTCTACTGTTATGGTATTGTCAGTTTAAAAAAATTATCAACAATATTACTTTACTTCACAAAGCCCTTGATGATAAAGCCCTTTTATAAGAATTTGCCTTAAAACAATAAATGGGATAGTTCTAGTATATTTTATTTTTATTTAAGGTTCTGGATCCAAAAAAAAAATATATCCATTTTTTTCTATCCATTTCATTCTTGTAAAAATCATTAAAAAAAAACTAATGATTGAATTACTCGAATTTTTGACATTCGAATGAGTTTTGCAAGAAAATCTGAATTCATACAAGTTTAAAATATGTTACCCAGTTTTGGTAAAAAAATCCTATACAGTTTTCTAGTTGCAGACCTGTGTTATCAATTTTTGCTATCAGTAAATATTTAAATTCAAAATATGTATAATATTGAAGAACATTAACGAATATATATATATATATTGATATAAAGATTTAAGTATTATCGATAAATTTAATTGTTTTATTTAGTTAGTGTTTATAATCCTTCCTTCAATAAATTATATGTTATATACATACATACAAGACATTATTGTTGCCTGCCTGCTGTACTGTTTTAGTGCAAGCGCTGAGTTCAATATACATAATTATTTTTTATGCGTCGATTAGAGGAGCCTTACAAGTATATGAGAACACATGTTAGTTTACTCTAACCGTTTTTTAGGTTGAAGTTCACTCTAAAATCACAAGTTAGCAAAAAGATTTTTGTCAAAATTGTTCCATTTTCCAGATATGCCATTCAAAAATTAAAAAAAAAGTCTGCGCAATACAATATTCGATCATTATGTATTTTCATAACATAATTGGACAATCCCGCAATATAATTTTTCATTGATTGATGTACTTCTTGAGCTGTTTTGTTTCGAACTTTAGACATGCATCTTATCTTATGACATGCAACTGTACATATATTTTTCTACAAAAACAAGTGAAATTTTCAAATTTTTAAAAACCCCTGAAAAATTTTTTGGGTATAGAGCCCTAAACTCGCACTTGAAACATATATAAGAACACTCTTCATTAAATTACGTTTTTCCTTAAAGCATTTTGAAGATCGTCGCCAATGTTTTAGTATTTATCGGGTACGGAACCATAAAAATCGCACTTGAAACATAGTTAACAACACTCTCCGTTAAATTACTTGTCAAATGAAAACAAAAAAATTAAAATCGGTTAAGTCGTTAAGGTGCTACGATGTCGCAGACACACACACACACACACACACACACACACACACACACACACACACACACACACATACACAAAAACATAGCGGTCAAACTTTTAACACCCATTTTGTAACTGGAAAAACGGACAAGCCTCCGAAAATATCTTTCCTTAATTTTTCCAATGCGTCTTGTAAATGCTACATGCCTAGTTTTCATGGCATTCCAATTTTTACTGCTTAGTACTAGCATGAAAAAACCACTGCTACTTGTTTCGTACTTAATTAGGAGATAATATCACTTTTTTTTATTGGATAAATCACTTCTCAAACTAATAATGATATTCACAAGTGTTTAAATGTGAAATTTATTTCATTGGATTTTGCATCTGATTAAAAACATTTTTGGTTTTCGTTATAAATAAAAAAGTGCAACCTGATGGTGGTCATGAAAATGTAAGGAGCGTCCTTCCATTAAATAAATCAACATATTTTTTCGCGTGAAAAAGCAGAAGTAGAAATATTTGCTATATTTTTTATATAAATTGTTGATTGATTTCATGCACACAAGTTGATATTACCTCTGAAAATATATGAAGTTCTGTAGAAGTACTGTAAAATATTCACTAGTACTATTCTTCGAACATTATTTTTGAATATACTCTATCCCAGTCACACATTCTCTAAATGTCTACCGCCAGATGGATGGGCAGTTACCAGTAACAAATTAACCAAGATAAAACCCTAATGTCATATTGCATGTTAATTTCATTGAATTTTAGCTGGAGTTTCTAATTTTAGTGCCAAGGTACATGTATATCAATTTAGGTCGATTAGATTAAAAAAATTTTTTCCTTAATTTCTCATACAGAAATTTGCTCAGCGACCGCACTATATTCTATATTTTCTGTGTGTTGATTATTAAAACACAAAGTTCTTTGTCTACTATCCCATCCAAGCCACCACAAACTTTACAACGATATTACAACAATATACTATTCCTACTATACTATAGTCAGTCACTCATAACACCATCTAATAATGTAGTAACGTTATTAAATATTTTATATATTACTTTGTTACATTAAATTCTAGGTCGATCAAGTTGTAACAGCAACATTATCTAAATGAGATCTCATCTATTAGTACAAGATCCGAATTAGAGTCGACGTTCACACATCTGCTTACCGAATGAATGTCATTTTTTTATGTAATGTAAAATATTAACAAATATTCCGGTAATTGGTTGCCTAAAAAATATCAGGAGTTCTTTTAATAAAGCTTGGAAAAATTAAATTTCAGTTTTTCAGGTGGCTGTGAAAAGCTATTTTCATCATCTGCATGCAAAAGGTACATTAAAAAAATTCTTTAGTGTTAATAAAAATTACAATAGAAAATTCAATATATTAAAAAAAAAACAAACAAAAACCAAAACAAATTTTGTATCTTGTGGAGAAAAGATACTCTTTTAATTGCGTTAATACGGAAAATGTTAACAAATCGAATTCTACGAAATTCTACGAAAATTTCAGAAAATACTATACATTAACTGCTAAGTTAATGAAATGCTTGCCCTAAGTGTTCGAAGCTTCGATAACCATATAAATAATATTAAATGAATTGAAACTGATAAAAAACTCAATTTCTTCATAGATACATTTTAATTGGTTGAAAACCATTTTTTGGTAGAAACGCATTTTAATTTTAAATGAATTATTGTAATCTATGATATATGCACTTATTTGCGCTTCCACCATATTCTATTCAACTGAGTGGCTTGGAAGAGATAAAAATTAAACGATAAACGAAGTTTTTATCCATCTTTTTTTTAATAAAATTTTCAGAAAATTTGCTCTGCCAATTATTGAAATTCATCTAGAAATTGGATCCATAAACGAAACGGATAAACAGACAGGCAACATTTATTATCCGTAGGTACAGATGAGTTGATTGATTTGAAATCAAATAAGCTGTTAATATAAATCATTATTCAAAACCATTAACTAAATTTTTTTTTAAATATTTGTCTTTAATAGGGCTTTAAAAAAATCATACCAATAGAACTAAAAAAAATTAAATATACAATAAATTTTGAACATCGTTAAATGATAAACATGCAGTCGAAAGCTTTAAACATGTATTTTCCCTTCCTGTGAAAATATATATGTATAAGCCTTCGATTTTATGTTATCATTTATGTATCTTCTATTTGATATTTATAAGTTCCTGGTTTCATCATTTAAATTCTGTTTTATAGTTTTCGGATGTTTGAATTTTGTTATTTATTAATTGTATTATTTTGTTATTTAGGTTGCTTGTACTTATTGGATATATTACAATTTTTTCAGCACGAAAACTTCAACATTTTCTCTTCAATTGTTGTTACGTTATTCCTTTCTATCCGTTTTCTTTATTTCTGTAAAACCCATAAAGAAATGTTTGCACAGAAATTGTGAAGCCGTGTTGACAAACAAAAAACTGAAACTTAGAAACGGTTGATACGAAATTTAAATATTGTTGAAATTTAAATATGGGGGCAAAATGGCATATTTTTAAGTTTTACTTTGATGCTTTGTATTGAAAGTGTTTATTTGATCGCCCATCGAACATAAAAAGAACGAAAAATTGTTAAAAACGAGTGGGCTTGACACCACCATCGGATCATGAAACAGAGAGGATTCCAAAAAAGTTGTGCTAACTTGATATCAAAATATTTATTTTTCATGATGAAATCCTAACAAAACTACAATAAATTCCTTATTAACTTGCTCGACATAACTGTTATGTGTTTCTATATCTAGTCTTTACATAATTTGATAACAATAATTATTTTTAATATAAACTATGTATATTTTCAGTCGATAAACAGATAAATAACATAAAACGTCAATCATTTTATATTATATTAATGATCCTTCTTCTCAACAAGAGTTTATAAATAAACCCTATTCTAAAATGTTTATTATATACAAAATGTAAATATCAAGTAAATACAGAAATTTTATTTGATAATAAAACCAGAAGTTTTAACTTTAAATAAATCTTGAAAACGGTATGCTTTTCTAAAATGAGTTGCGTTCATGGAATTTGAATTAGAAATGGAAGTGCCTGCAACTGTTTATCAACCAATTTTAATAAGATAATATTCTCTGCAAATTTCCATGAATTCACTGAAACGACTAACTACAAATTAATATAGGCTATAGACAAGCTTAATAGCAAGCAAAAGTTAAAACGCAGAAGATTCAACTCTCTAATGCCCAACGACATTGTTATTCTCTCAAAAATAAGCGGTGACAAAATCACTAAGCTTGATTTATACAATTTCTAAGGTGGCACAGAGATGCTGATATTATTTTCATAAGTCATTCATTAATTTGAACGTGATGTATGTGTCGAAGTAAAGAGACATTCCATGAAATTTCAAAGCCAAACATTACCTTGGAAATCATTACTAATATCATCCAAAGAAAGACCAACATGAAATCGAGAAAAGACCGTGGAAACTTCAGGAACCGAACGATAAATATTGCCGGGCTGAAGCCATTAGCATTCTAAAGATTCTAGAAGATAATCTACCTTCAGTCAAAGGCCTCTAAAGGAAATATAGTTAAAAGATTGAGTGTAGGATGACTTCTTCAAATTAAAATATGTCGAGGTCAAATTTATTCCAATGTTCTTGAAAATTTCGAAATCATTTGGGGAGGAGAGATTTCATACATTAACGATCTTTCATTCGGGAAAATATAAGAAAAGTGTAAATGCTTCTATCCAGGATTAGACACAGTTTTATTCGCTGTAAATTGATAAAGAATAAGCTGAAAAGTTTATTGCCTCACATTTTTATCAAATGGAAGGTTGATTCGCATTGGTGCTAAAACACTTCACTTTTTCGTATTAATGCGTGATTTTTATTGTACCGAATCTCGTATACGTTTTCCGTCTTCACAGATCTCTTGCCGTGTTCTTTTTCGCAAAAAAGACTACTTAAGTCTATTTTATGGAGCTTAAATTTGGAGCATTGTTTGTAAGCGCTTTTAGCTGAAATAAACTAACAGTAAAGTCAGAATCCCTGCGTCCTTCATGGTAAAATAAAAAACCATACCATTTAAAACGCTGGATTGGGTTCAAAATACGAAACTGAAATCTCTAGAACTGAAAATCTCTGTAACTCTACAGAAATATTTGAAATAGTACTAGTACTTTGCAGGGCTATTTTAGACAAAATTCAAAGATAATACATTTTCAATCCTGATACTAATCATTAATACCTAACCATAAAGATCAATTAAATGAAAAAATCATCATCCAAAAGGTTACTGTGATAAACTCGTGGAGAATTTACAATTGGTAGATAGAAAACCGAATGTCTCTATTAGCTCGTAATAGAGATTCATTAATCGTTGAATATCGAAGCCAAAGGATGGTGTGTACCAAATAAAAGGTATGGATCAATATTGTTAAATTAACTAAAGCTTAGAATGGATGTTATGACAGATCAAACCCCATGTATAAAATGTATTCATGTGGCAAAAGTTTTCAATCAAGCTTTGAATGACATAGTTACTAGACTTTTAAAAAACTACTTGATTTCTGCTTTTTACCAAAACATGTAGCTCTGTAGCAAAGTAATAATGTTGTATGTGTAATCATTAATACCACTATTAGATAAAGAACAAGACCATCATAATATAAACGAATTATTTAAATATTTAGGTCATTTTAGTATACCTATATTGAATATTAGTAATTTAATATCTACCACTGATGCGGACTTTGTTACACAGTCAGTTATCTATCAATGTATATTCATGTAATATACAGGAGAAAGTTTTATACCTTGGTGACAATCTGCCCTTATTATGATCAAGAGACGTATCTTCAATTTTTTTTGTATTTTACACTCTATATCAGGCAAGAGTTATTTTAAGTCGAAGTTACCATTGTTATAACTCTATTGTGTGCCATAATCTTTATTGTGTATCTCTTCATGCAAGTTCGCATTGCTCATAAAGGAGTAAGCGAGACGGGTATACGACTCTTCTACCTATCTCAGTTTTCTTATAGTACTGAGATATGTAGAAAAAAAGATGTCTTACTCGTATTTTCGGTTGTCACTGGTTAGGTTGTCACTCGTAGTTTAGATACAAGAGCCTGAGGGACTCTAAGCCACGTCTACCCATGCCTGCTCTATATATACTGTTAAAATACAGTAAAAGAAATGAACGTTTTTAATGATACACCCTTTTGTCATAATAAGGCAACAATGTGCCTTGGATCACCGTTAAGTTTGTTGTAAGGTGTTTCTGTCTATTGCACAGTAACCATACGAAGCAGAAGTTAAGCTATAAGCAATCGAGGGTAGGTTTATCTATGGGCGTTGCAGAAATACAAACGTTTAGCGTAGAAAGAAGAAAAATTGTTACTGTTTATAAATTTACTATGATTATTAGGTTATGTTTTTTGAATCCTATTCTATCAAAAAATTAAGAAGTTAAACACGTAGTCCTTCTATTCAACTTTCGTTTACAGAAAGGTAATCAAACAGTTTTTCGGCACATAAAGATGAGGATACGTCTAAGAAAAAACAAGTAAGGATATTAAGGTTCCGTTAAGATAGAACAAAAGTTAGGTAAAAAATGTTCCTCATAAAAAAATAAACAACTTTTGTTTGAAACATTTTTTCGTAAACATCACTGTTTACCCGTGAGGATGTATTAGTATGTATTATGTAGGAATATCAGTTATGTGTGTGTGTGTGATATGTATCTATGTGAGGCTATCAAAGAGTGGCTATCTTTCTTTACTTACTTGATATTAAATAATAATCGATTCCGTAATCAACACATGGTATTTCAACCATTCACTCAGCCAATTGTTAATGAAGAAATAATTACTAATGCTAAGAGCATCAACAGACATGTAGACCTTTTTACTTCAATTTTGTATTTATGTTACATTGTGGCGTGAGTTATACAAAATGCTTAGAGAGAGATCCATTGTATAATATGGTTTTTTACCATGGATAGCACATTAATAAAATAAAAATATGAACAAATTTTATGAATAGCTATTTAATAGTTAAATTTCCAAACAAAGAACTACTTTCGTCATAGTATTATAATTTCTATAAAAATAGTTAAACTAAAAATAAATGCAGGTAAATTGTGATCTAAGGTACGACTTTCTCCCGAACATATGTGACGCACTATAACATAGAGTAAATTTAACCTCATTTAGTCCATTTCAATTATAATAATCCCATAAATATTCATTTTCTTCTATGTTATGCATTGTCCCTTTGGATAACTAAAATATTTCAACACTAGCCTTTCAATAAATACACTTAAATGTTGTTTTCTCAATAAATACACTATTTCTCCCATGAGAATTTTCGAAATTGTAATCAATTTGTGTTAGAAATATTTCAATGAAATTGAATCTATATATTCTTCGTTAATGTATTTATTTTATTGCGTGAAAAATTCACAAAATCATTTTCGTTTATATACAGAATGTACCCCCACCAGAAACCTTACAGAAATTATTAGTTTTTAGTTTTTGAATTTTTGTATTTTTGATTTTATGGCTCTGTTTCAAATAAATAGTCCCATAATAATTTGGCCAAATTACTTTACAGTATTTACTATTTTGGCAAAATACTTACGTCATGTTTAAGGATATTTGAGGAAGGTTCCCGGTCTCGGAAACCATCGGAAAAAAGATTAAACTATTCGTTTTATGAGTTCAGTAATTTATTAAGTTTATGGATGTCTGGTAAGCGTGATGGAACGCGTCGAAATATTTCACGGCGAAGTTTACTATGAGTATTGTGCTAAGAACAAACGCGAGCGCGAGTGAAGTCAAAATTATTTGTTTATGGCCTCAATAATCATTTCTTAAGAAAGAATAGCATATTGATACATAAAGGTTCACCAACCCTGGCGTAGTCATTAGTTTCGTCTTAAAACAAAGATAATTGATTGGTTATCTATTATGTCAATTTTTTGCCTAATTGCTATGACTTAATTAGAAGTATAAATAAAAATATAGAACTTAATTGTCTGAAAACGAAAGAAAAAAAGCTTGTAGCTTTTAGCTCATTCAACGCCATGAATGAGCAAAAGAGGATCAAGGTCAAAAGTTATTCTGAACGCAATTATGACTTTTTTCGAAATTTGGAAAATATACTCTTCGAAATGGCGCTTTTGGATTACCCAACAAGTTTGTATAATGCCAGATGTGAAAGAAAATTCCGTGCATGAGAATGATTTCAGGTACTGAATTACAAACAAATTATTAAAGTGCTTAAGTACCTCGATAAAATTATGTTGCCCATAAAATAGGTTATTGGTTATGAGGTTTTGAGTGTAAATAAAGAATAAAAAATATTTAATAAAAATATTCTCTATAAAAAATAAAACACTTTGTTGAAACATATATATAATTGAAAAAGAATAAAAGTTCAATAAAGAGAAATATTACTTAGGTGTTATATTTTCCAAGAAGAATAAATTTTCTTCACTCGATAAGAAAAAGTTCATGCACTTGAATGTAACGATGTAATCAACATCCTTATGTATGTATGTATGTATATTATTTTATCACATACAGATCTTATTCTAAAAGATGTTGACAATACTCACTCAGGTCATCAGGTCAATATTTAAAGGTGTACTTCAGAAGTCCTTATCGAGGATAATTCACTTATACAACACATAGTGGCTATAAGTTGAAGTAGAAAGATATGTATGTGTTGAATACTAAGAGTACAGATTTGCAATTTGTTGTTCATCAATATCGTTTATCGACATTTTCTTTACTCATGTTGCAATATTTTGAGTTCACTATATTACTTTTTATCGTTTTACATATGTATTGTATAACATAAAAATTTAATACCTTTAATTATTTCGTTCACTTATCTAATGAATTAATCTTTCTTTTAAGTTAAGTAAGATAGAAAAAATGTTTCAAGCAACAATTGTTCCCATGAAAGGAGTATATCTCATAGACACCTTAGTAAAGGTCAGTTAAATAAAAGCTTTTTATCGTTAAAATTAATTCCCTAAATTCGAAAGCTCTACATTAAAAAAAATTAAGTTAGCTGTATACCTAACACTTTATTTTTGGAAATGTGTAAAGCGAAAGCGATATAAAGCAAACGAAAAATTTTATTATCAGAATCCACTGTTTATATCTCAATTATAATGAAAACATATCAATCCTTTACCACCCAACGAGATGCCTCACTTTATATTTTCAAACAAATTTTGCTTTTTTGTTTTGGTAAAACATCCGTTCGATTTTGTTTTTGATTTAGCTGTTTTGATTTCTGGAAATTAATCTTTACTGTATATTTATAAGCAACAATGTTTTTAATTTTGGAAAATAAATCCATCTTACCATTTTGTTTTCTTACTATACAAAAGATATTGTAATGACATGGACTCATTTTATTTATTTGCAAATATCCTTAAAATAAACTTACATCTAACGAAAAACTATAATTTTTAACTTCAAGCTTTCCGATTTTACCCATAATAGAGAATTACCTATACAAGCATAAATGAGGATAACAGTATTTTTCTGGAATGAAGAAGAATTTTACTTCTTTAAAATTTTAGCCCTTCGTGAGTTGGCTGAGAATGTAGAGGCATGCAGATAGATTCTATATCATAGTTATAAATCGTTTATCAACATCGGTAACAAAATATGATTAATAATTTTTTAGGTATTTTTTAGTTTTAACTTAATTTATCTTTAAAATACTATCATATTTATTTACCAAAAATATTACCCCAATATCTTCAAAAAAATCCTGTTGTTTCTATCAACTCGGTGAAATTATATACTTGATATTTGATGTTACAAGCTCCTACTGCTATAGATGATTATCACCAAGTATTTTTATTTTCAATTACCTGAAACAAGAAAAAAAAAAGTTAAATAAATGAAATGAAATGGGATTCAATTAAATTATACGATTATACGATTCTTTCAAATGCAGATCCCTTCAATTTACAAATTGTTGCATAAGTTTTCATCAACTTAATAGGAGTAGATGAGACTAGATTTCAATTCAATCGTATAATCTTTTAATGTAAATCTAAAGATAACTTTAAATAAGTATTTACTAATTTTAGGTAGGTACTCATTATTTATGAAAAGTATTTTTAGTAGTATTTTTTCTGAAAAGTTTTCTTCGAAAATGACGCTTTATCTACAAGACTAAAATTAAATTTGGACAATTTAAAATGTAATATTTATCAACTACAATTTAATTTAACGGTTCGATTAGGAATAAATAGTAAGAAATTCAAATTATATTTGTTAAGATACTAACTATCTCTTATCCACTTAAGATTATGCTATTAAAGCAAAAACATTTTTAAAATCTTATAAAAATGTCCATGTGTAAAGATATTCTTACTAAAATACTCTTACTAAAAATCTAGCCGGATGGGTAGCGAAAATTTTGATTCAGAATATATATTTTTTTAAATGTTCTGAATTCATGATGTCACTACTACATCTACTACAGAAAAATTTGTATAATAATATAAACTTATTTGTATTTACAAATTCTCTTAAATTTTTATATTTTAATCCATTTATATTTATGGTCAGCAACTGCATATTAGCTTTTGAATAAAAATCTTGTAAAGAAATTTAACTGCAATTGTTATACACTTCTAATTATCATATATGATGCTTTTGCAATAGTGAGAAAATAGCAAGTTCTACTTTATACAATTGTAGTATAAAGTTCTTACAGAATTGTATTCATAAAATTAATTTAGAAAATTTGCAATGAATAATTTAGAAAAATTTCTATGGGTAATTCAATTCGCTAACCCACTTTTATAATTTTATACGTAAAATAATTCACTATTCAAAACTATTTCTTTTTATTATTTTCTATAATTTGTTTTCTTTCCAAAAATATACAGTGTGATCATTTCAAAAGTATCCACCCATAATCTTAAGTAATAACTCTTGGCCTGATGTGATTATTGCTTTGAGTGAAAACACGTCGATTTCGATATTGAAGAGCAGTTCAAAAATGGTACCTAGAGAATTTTAGGTATCACCCTTTTACCCCTAGCCCCTCCCCTTTGAAATTTTAAACGACACCCCCTACTTTGGTATACATCATTTGAAAGTGCATACAATTCTCTATTCACCATGATAAAAACATGAAATTGATCGATTGATCGATTGATAGACTACTCAGAAGATGGAAGGTATCCATCGTTAATAACTCTTGACCTGATGTGATTATTGTTTTTGGTGAAAACACGTTGATTTAGATATCGACGAGTATGTTTAAAAATGGTACCTAGAAAATTTTAGGTTTCATTCCTTTAAATCCACCCACCCTAATTTTGAAATTTCGAATGGCACTTCCTACTTTGTAATAAAAATATGAAATTGATCGAAAAGTTCTTAAAATAGACTACTCAGAAGATTCTTCTTGTACGTTGAAATAACAACGATGGCAAAGATGATTCTGAATTACCAAAATTTCTTATTACAGGACAGAGGGCGTCGAACATTCAAGTCCCTAAGTTATATTCGTAATAATGATTTTTCACATTGAGTGCATTTACTTGACAAAAAAAGTAAATAAACAGTGTAACTGCAGACAAGAAAATGCACTGAAAATTATGTAGCATTTCTGTAACAAAGAAATAATATCACTCTAATTCGATTAAGTATCATAATAGTAAATAGAAAAAAAGGAAAACAGTAAATGTTTACTTCAAAAATAAAAAAAATAAAAAAATAAAAAATAAAAAAAGAACAAACAAAAAAGTAAAATTTCAAAAGGGAATATAAAATGTTGAATAATGTTTTTGTGATGAATTGTTTTTTAGTACAATATATATATGTATATACTAGCTCGCTCCGTACGGAATTCCGTGGCTAAAAACAACAAATTTCGCAGAAAAGGGATGAAAAAAATCAAAAGTCCTTAAAATAATATTAGGAGAACATGTATTAAAAATAGTAATTACATGTCTAGAGTATTAGGAGAGTATCTGTAAAAACTAGCATGTTTGCCTAGTAAGATGTTGAGTATTATATGCCTAGAGAATTAGGCGAGTATCTGTAAAAAAACTTTTAACAAAAAAAACCGAATTCAAAAGAAAAACTTTTCCAAAACAAATTATTATGCACTAAAAAGTAAAAAAAAAATAGCAATAATATAATGTAGTTCAAATTATTTTTTATTTTTGGAGTCGGTGTCAGCCAAGGAAACAACTCTGACAGAACAGTTTGCTTCACTAGTTTGGCTGGACACCGATTCCAAAAATAACAATAATTTTAACCACATTATATTATCCTTATTTTTTTACTTTTTAGTGCATAATAATTTGTTTTGGAAAAGTTTTTCTTTTGAAGTCGGTTTTCTATTTGCTAAAAGTTTTTTTGATTTTTAGTTAATCTGAAGTACACTAACTAATTGGTCACTAAAATATAATCATCGAAATCGGTTGGCGTGATATTGAATTATTCGCCCTCTGTCGTGCATACTTAATGCATACTTAATGCAAATTTAAGACTTTTTTGGTTTTCTCATGGATGTCGTTGGCAGAACTGGACCAAAATGAAATAGGACCACACAAGAAGCATCAGCTTTCAAATAGATAATAAATAGAATCATCAAAATCGGTTCACCCAGTCGAAAGTTCTGAGGTAACACACATAAAAAATACAGTCGTATTGATAACCTCCTCCTTTTTTGTTTGAAGTCAATTAAAAACTAATATGTTTGGCTAGTAATCTTATTATTTCAATTTACATACATTTTTAGATCGTGCGTATATTTATCGTCAAATCTAGACATAATAAGCTTGAAAATCATGGATGAATCATTAAGATCAAAATCAGGATTATAAGAGTAGGGCAGAAAAAAACTTGCTGAAGTAATAATATATAAGATACCTAACATACATACTAGTTGTAGGTCGTATAATATGTTATATACTATGATTCTTCGTTACCGGACAATGTATATAAATCTAAACTATGGACCATTAAACTCACAATTATTTACCCAACTGAACCATCGATTTAACCTAGTCTCTAAATATATACACAAGTTTGGTGGTTGGAATAACCATAGATTATACTATGCCAACGTCTTTTTTCAGGAATGGTCAGCTCACTTTTGTCCTATATATATATATATATATACCTAATCTTTGTTTTATGTAGAAACATTATGTCTATTCTTGCATACAAAATATTACAATAAATTTTTCACGTTTATTTACGCGATCAGTTTGGAATTTGTAATGTGTGCAATGTACATATTATAGGTCAAAGTATTCTAATAATTTTTACAAAGCTTCAAAAATGTATTGAGAAAATATTAATTGAAATACTTCCAATTAGTTATCAGTACAGTATGTCAGCATTAATTTTGTTCACGTTTTTCCAGATTTTTTTTTTAATGTCATAATGAAACTATTTATGTAACCTGTTATAATGGACAGAAAGCCGGTGACACTGATAGCTCCATAATCGCAGAATGTCAGTATGGGTATCAGCCTCATACTGATTTGGAATATCCACAATACTGCTGGCGAATAGTACTATTTAATACTATAATGTCACTGATGATATACCAGCAATATGCATACCACTACTAATGGCGTGCCAGCAACATTTATTAAGAAGAAAAAATAGGTTAAGAATAATGGAGTGAAGAGAACTCATAGCGGAACAAACAATTTGCATTGCGACATCTTCAATATAGTATAGGACTGAAGACCATACTGTTGAGTTGAACTGTTTACTAATGTAAGTGGCGCCAAAATTTTATATCATACAGTATTGTAAATAGCGCCATAGTTATGAATCTAACGATCATACAGTATTGTAAATAGCGCCATAGTTATGAATCTAACGGCAATATTACTTAGAGTGTTATCAGATACTTTTTGAGTATCTCATACCAGCATTGTAATAAACGAAATGCATTTCGTATCGTGTATTTAAACGGTTTTACTTGGATTCTTGTTTAAACTGTTAAACAGGTTAACTTGTCTATTTACATCGAAGTTTCTCAATTTTGCGATGACAAGGCTTTCAGTGTCACCGGTTATCGACTAATAATGCGAAAACAAATACTTTTAAACAGGTTTTTATTCAAAGTTTTCTTTTGGTATTCTAAGGAATCTATAAGAATCAAATCTTATAGATCTGTAAAACACAATTTATCGCAAAGTCATAAATCTCGAAAAACAGTTTTTCCTGCTTATAGCCTACAAATAAAAAAAAAAAGTTTACTGAATGAACACAAAAACTCACCGAGTGTGATTTTTTAATTTGAAAATCATGGGTTGTTTAGAAAATTACGTGTAGTTATGTAATACCAATGTTAAATAAAACAAATATCGAGCATTCTCTAATTAATTTATTAAAAAAATTGTTTGGTAATTAGGTACTACATAATCAACATTCGTAAACAACACACAAAATCAAGATTACAAACACGCGTGAATAAAGTTTATACTCTTTAACATATGAATGGTTTTATACCATGAATGAGCAATTATAAAAACAGCAGGAGATTATGATATTTCTTTATAATTAACTGATACACCAAGTGCTTTAATATTGCTTAGTTTGAGACAAAAAATATTTACTGATTGTCATCAACTTATTGTGATTTGACGTGAAAAGTTGATGAAATACGAAAGCTTTCAATAAATTCACTTACTTTTATATTATTACTATATTATACTTTCAAAAAAATTAGGGATCCTTACTAAAAGTCCAATAATGTAACCCAAGTTGTAAAAAAATGGCCCGAAAAAATCATTTTCCTTGCACGGCGTGCGCTGTGATATTTTACATTAAATATAAAGAGAGCCAGAGAGGTGAAGGCTATAACACGTTGGTCTTTATCAGTATTTATTTAAGCCCAGCGAAGTAAGGTATCAAGCTAGTTCATTTATAAAGTAAACAGTACACATAAAATAATATTTGTGATACAATAATAAATAAGCATATCTTATTCAAACTGACTCAAATAACTATAATTTCCATTTTTTTCCTGCACCAACTGGTAAACAATATACCTCATACATTCCCGATCAAGCACCTGGAAATTTCTTTGAATTCCATTTCATTACTCATTTTTGGTCTGTTTTGAGTAAAAACTACATATACATCTATATATTATATTCGTACTCTTTAATTAATAGTTTGTGTGCATGTAGAAAAAAATAATAGTTTAAAAAAACTAAAAAACACGCTTTTGTAACTACCTCAACTAAAAGGAAAAATAATTTCTTTAAATGCAAAAAACAAATCCTTTTATCGTAAAAAACGTGTGAATAAATTTCAATTATTGTAAATATTTTATAGACAGATAGATATTGGTAAAAGTAAAGCCAATATAAAATATCTTAAAAAGCATCCCACGCTTTTCTACGATAAAATGATTTGAATTTAAAGAAATTATTTTCTACCTTTAAGTTCAGCTAGTTACAAAAGCGTCTTTTTGTCTTTTATTGGTTTTTTTAAACTATTATTTATTTTGTGTGCTTTTTTTTAGACTATTATTTACTGATAAAAAAATCAGTAAAAATATGGTGGGAGCGCAAATAAGCGTATATATTTTCAGATATGAAAATCGTTATTCCTGAATTCCTGATCAGGATTATGAAATAAATTATTGTATTATCATCGGCCCTTGATAAGTATGCCAAATTTCGAGTTAAAAAGTTTTGAAGGAGGTCAAAATAATTTTCAAAGTTTCCGTTACATACTTACATACTAACCTACCAACATACTAACATACTAATATAGGATTTGAAGTTAATAAAAGGATTTAAATATCGAGTTCAAAAAGATATAAGAATTTCGAAAGAGATAAATTAGGGATAAATCAAGTCACCTTGAATGCAAATTTTAACTATTTCAAAATAGTAATGAGCACCAAGGACAAAACAAAGACAAGTTAACTGTCTTTATCTTACTCACTTTAGCTTAAACTTTTCTCTTTGTCTTACTTACGTTGGTCTTGGTCCTTGTGCTTTATAATTAACTTCTTTTGTCTAGCATACTTAGTGTTGCACTTTGATCTTGCTCATATGCAAGATCTGACATATGCAAGATCAAACAGGAGTTGCAGGATCAAGAACAATGAGTAAGATAAAGATGCTAGAACACCTGAGCTAATAGGGTGACAACATTTAATGTTACTTATTATAATTTTAATAGGATAGAAATTTTATTTTTAATTTTAAAGCAACTTTTTAGTTTTCTAATCTGATATATGAATGCGATAACTGCATATAATAAAAATAAAAATTAACCTTGAGAGCGGTACTTACATACTGCCGTTTAAATAAGCAGACTTATATTATTTTATTATCTCGATTTGTAATTAAGATATACACGTTGTTATTGTTATAATTTTATTGCATGTGCAGATTTTTGAATGTTTTAAGAAACAAATAAAACGAAATAATCTTTTAAACATCATAGAATTAATTGAGCTATTCAAGAAACTCATCTTTTGTTTTAAACGCGTCTCGAATATCACAATAAATGCATTTGAATAGTTGTGGCGTCGTTGTTCTTGTACGGTTATTCACAGTTTTACTTACTTAGAAAATACTTTTTCCTAGAAAATAGTCTTTCAAGTGTATATTTATATCTATACGACATCGCTGTTACCTAGTTGATTTGCACAATGCAGTATTTTTCAAACGCTTTTACGTAAAAGTGAACCATTCTTTCACTAAATCTAGCCTTACTTTCTCGACTAGGAAAAATAAAATAAATAGATTCTATAAATTTTTTTTCACATGTTAATATTTTATAGTATGTTCCTATTTTATTAAAGCCAAAAACTCATCGTCAAAAAAATGAACAAGAAGAAGAAGAGAAAGAAGAAAACGAAGAAGAAAAATTCGAATTTACTCCAGAAGAAATGTTCACTTCAGAAAAAAAGATACTTGACACTTTTTTTTTTTCAAACAGCATTATTATGCGACATTTTGTTTGCTGTACGAAAGTGTTATTTGTACGAAAAAATCGTTTTTTATACCATTTATATGAAATATACCAAGGTATACTTAGTTTAGACCCTAGTTTGTAACGCTTAAAATATTGATACTATGAACAAAATATTGGTATAGGTGTTCAAAAAATGACGTAATTAGTCCATTTCCGGTTGTCTATCTGTTTGTCTGTCTGTCGTCTGTCTGTCTGTCCCTCTGTCGTCACGAAAACACAAAAATGAAAAGAGATATCAAGCTGAAATTTTTATAGCGTGCTACGTAAAAAGTCAGGTCGAGTTCGTAAATGAGCAACATAGGTCAATTGGGTCTTGAGTCCGTAGGACCCATCTTGTAACCCGTTTACCACCACCGTTTACCCGTGAGAGCGCAAATTGAATAGTATGTATTATATGGGTTTATCAGTTATATGTGTGTGACATCTATGTATGTGTAATGTGACAGAGTAATCAACATTCATCTAAACATGTTATTTCAACAATTAAGTCAGTCAATTGTTTGTTTTCATTTGTCATTAGACATTTTCGAATAAAATTGTAAACGTAATTGTTGTCAAAACTATCCATCGAAAGATCTGTGCAAAATTACGCCTCATAATTTGATACGCAGCAAGAAGAAAAAAGTTTTTGTAGTCTTTAATATTATCCACTAATATAATTTTATCCGAATTTTTTGTCTTATATTGTCAAGTAATAACACAGGTCACCATCAAAATTGAAAAAATATTTTTTTTTAATTTATGCCTCCACTACCATGCTCATTAGTTGGGTACAACGAATTTTCCTTAATTAGTCGGGTACAACTATTTTTTTTTCTTTCGATAATATATTAAGGTTCTAACTTAAATTATAAATAGTTTTTTTTTTTGTAATTTCCACCGACTAGTTTTGGAGAAATCTATGAAAACATATTATCCATCTACCGACTTCCCATAAGACAAATGTTAAATATACCTACTTTTGAAGTCATTTTAAATAATCGGGCAACTCCCACTAAAATTTTCAGAATTAAATTAGACTTGGTCTAATTTTATATTTATCCAAAATTAGCTTAATATCGCAATACTCATCTAAGATATATGTTTCCTTTCAATCTAAATATTCAAAAATCACTCTTGTTGAAACAACGAAAGAGTAACTATTGAAAAGATTTTACTATTTACAAAAAATTCGAATTATGTTTTTGATATCTTGAAAATCTATTGCAAATCCCAACTACTGATATGCCAATATGTTGTTCATAACTGTTACCATGAACACCTGTAAGTAAACTAAAAGAATATATTATTTCACCTTACTGACTTTTAGTACATTACATAAACATTTGCTTGATACAAATATATCTCTATCTATCTATCCAGGCCAACTATTTTCTGTTGTACCTTCTCACGGCATTTATTTGTATCCGACATTCAGTACGCTGTATGATAGTTTTATTTGTACGGAAGATAGAATCGTTTTTCATTAGAAGTTCTACTTTTTTTAGAATAAAATTGTATGTATACGTTCTTACTGTTATTGTCACTGGAAAGTACAAATTCCCACACAAAAAGTATCCATGCAAGGCGCATAAGAATATCAGATACAACAAACCATGGGTAATATGACTTTAAGAGATCAGACCAATATTTTTATCTCACAGAATTATTATATTAATCGAGAATTAATAGCAAGAAACAAAGGCATTCAATCAGAACTGTTGTAGTTTTTCCCAACAAGGTCTGCGAGAAACATAACAAACAAATCTTTCCGTGATGCAAGACATGTTTTACTATCGTTTTTCAACTTGGCCCTGATCTAGATATTATACTATAGTGTGAGGCAGAAAAGTGCACAATATTGAAAACGCTGCAAAGCCAAAACATAAATTTTTCAAAAATATTGTTTTATATTTACGTTGGTTACAGAATAACCGACCACTAATAAAAACGATAACAAAAATGCAATTTATAATTTCTTTAAAAATACTATTTGTTATAATATAATGTATTTTATGGATTTTAAGTTAATAAGCAAATACTTTCTCAAAATCAAAGTTTTATAATGCAAAAAAATGGGAACAATGGAACCATGTAATCCTGGAACATGGCATACCTACAAACACAAATACACTTCTTTAGAAAATTTATTGAAACACTTAAGCCATCTCGATAAACCATATCCAACCATTTTTGATTTTTAAAATGTATAAAAATAATAACTTTCTATCAGAAGATTGAAGAAAATATACACTTTTTGTGCAATATTATTCATGGGTGTATTTACTACGTTGAATGGAAGTATGCTACATTTAGTGTGTCTAATACAAGTTGTTATACCATGTATATATGTAATATATATCGAAGTATACTAAGTTTAGTACCAAGTTTGTAACGCTTAAGAATATTGATGCTGCAATCAAAATTTTGATATATGTGTTCATAAAATGACCTAATTAGTCCGTTTCTGGTTGTCTATCCGTTCGTCTGTGAATAAGATAACTCAAATACGAAAAAAGATATCAAGCTGAAATTATTATAGCGTACTCAGGACGTAAGAAGTGGGGTCGAGTTCGTAAATGAGCAACATAGGTCAATTGGAACTTGGGTTCGTAGGACTTATCTTGTAAACCATTAGAAATTGAACAAAAATTCAAATATAAAAAATGTTTCTTATAAAAATTTTTTTGAAACATTTTTTCGTAAACATCACTATTTAGCCGTGAGGGCGCAAATTTTATAGTATGTATTATATATGGGAATATCAGTTATGTATGTCTGACATGTATGTATGTGTGATGTAACACTGTAATCAACACTGCCTATACATGGTACTTCAACAGTTAATTCAGTCAATTGTTTTTTTCACTTGGTTTACTTTAAAGTTACACCTATTTTTTTATATCATTGAAAAGAATTGACCGAAAACAGCACAGCCGCACAGATATACTAAAACTTTAACTATCCACATTATTTTCTTTAAAAATACTCACGACTTTTCATTTCGAGTATTCAAACGATTCGTCAAAACATTATCTATATGCTACGAGGATAATTGGTATGAGGATAATGAACGCTATTAACGAGAATTTCGGGAATTGAAAAAATCTCTTTAACGAATCTCAGCTGAGCAAAAATTTGAAAATATTCCACAAAATGATTCACAGTTTCATGTGGAGAATACGGTGTTAGAGATTTTATCAAAATATACCTGACAAAAGATCAATATGATTTTATCTACTTGGAATTGATGGGAAGAAACGAAAACTTTTCTGCAGTTTTCCTCATGCGGCGTTTTTGTTGATTGTTATTTCTGAATTGAAAAGAAAACTAAAGTTGAGAAAGTTTTCTTTCTTTAATCAAACCGCTTTTTTTAAGTTTGCTTCTAATTTACAAAGAATAAGTCAATTTTGATATAATTTTAATTGTCCGATTAACTTGAAAATTAGCTCATACACCCAATGTTACTTTAGTAACAACGACCTTATCTTTATTACCTTAGTAATATTACCTTGAAACATTAATAATATAATATTAATAATTATAATAATATTTTTAACGGTCTGGTAGTGTAAGTGTATATGATTCACACTTCTCATTTGGAAGGTCGTTCGTTCGAAGCCTATCCACGTCAATTGATTGTATTTATTCTATTTTGTTAATAGTACTTTTTTTTTAATTAGTGAGACTAAAAAATAATAAAAATGGTTATGAACTTTTTAGTGTTATAAAGAGTGTTTTTTAAACTATCATTTATTATACGTAGCTCCTTTGTCAATTATTATTTTTTTAATATTTACCTGAATAAAATTAGAGACATTTAAACACTTCTGGCTATGAAATATACACATGATAGTGATTCGCAACCACTATCAGTAGCGTAGCAAAATCAAACAAAATTTGTATACTGGTATTCGTCAATCCTGACGTTTATTTTCATTCGTGTCGTTTGTATGGTATAGTTGACACGTGGATCGTTACAAAAGCATATACCTATTAAAAACACATGAATAAACAATAATATATCAACTATTATATTCAGTGTATACGTTTTTCCTAAAAAAAAAACAAGAACATCCATGTGCAGACAAGTAAGTTTCAAAAACATTATGAGGGATGATACTTTGGTTCCATTTTATTAGGTAGTGTAATGTTTAAAAATAACCCTATGTAATATTGAAAAGCATGTAGGACGTTAAAGTACAAGAAAGAATACGTATTAAACAATTTTTGAGTTAATTTGACAACTTTTAAGGTGTATACCGTGTCTCTTAACGGTCTGTACATAGGTTTTTCGGATGAAGTTCAGCTCGGAATGTATACTCTTACGATTGTATACAAAAAATCGATTGGTCTCTTGGTCGAAATTGCAATTTTAATTTTAATCATTAGAAGTAGTTAGAAGTTATAAAACGAAAATATCTTGAATAGGCCAAAGTTTTTTACGCCATGATTTTGAAATATGCCTTAGTTTTTGTTGATTTGCTAAAAAGTGGCAAAAATAACTTTGTGTATATACCCTTTTAATGACATTTCCAGATATAAAGACAAATTTGCCCTTATTTTTGGTAGTTTAACTGCTTCCAATAATTGAAATTTCGAGTGAAAGTAAATCGGCAATTTGTGATTACTTATTCTAAATTTAATACTTCTTCTGGAGGATTTTAGTTCAAAGAGACCCCCCAGTATTCCCAGTATTCTACATTGATGACCTGATTTAATAACGTTTTTATATAGGTTTTATATATCTGATAAAGATAAACAAAATAAGATAAAAATAAAGGAGTGTTACCATACCAAATTTTATCCAAATTGCGTACACCGTTCTAAGTTTTTTTTGAAAAAGGATTTCCATACATCAACTTTGAGATCCTCTTGCGCTCAAACCACTCAAACAACTATAGAACTAGGGGAAGCTAAAGCATTTTGAGTTGAACTATACCCGATAGTGTATTGTACAGGTTTTTCATCCTTAATAATTGTTTGAATCTTTTAAAGAAGTAAAATTATGACTCGCCAGTTAGTTAAAAATGACAGGCCGTGACAGAAAATGACACAGGAAACATTATTTTTCTGAATAATATGAGTATCATAATTAGAGGTTATATACATACAGAGGTTAGGAGAAATTATCAGAGGTACTTGGTAAGATGAGCATTCCCATTTATGTTATAAATTTGAAATAATTCTTTAATGCTTAGAAATATTTTGCATGTTTAACGATAAGCAACTTGATTCGTCTTCTTTTAACATTTCCTCTGATTTTTTTCATTTCAAAATCTTATGCATAAAAAGATCTCTATCAATACCTGTACATGGATGGCATAAAATAATACAGAGTAAGTAAACATGTTAAAACAAAATATATCGCATCATAAGTGATACATATCACGTGCAAGGTAGATTTTATGTATCTCTTTCTAATTTTTGGCATGATGTCATTCTAAAAGATAAAAACAAAACATATTATATGAAATATGTTGACGTATATCTCATATATCCTTTGCAGTAACAACAGCTAAAGAGCTACATGAGCTATATGTGTGCACTATATGAGCTTCTTGTGCTTGGTTTAGCTGGCTTTTTAGCTTCTACTATACAACTACACAACAATATCGTAACATTTTATGTATAACGAATTCGATTCATATTTTTTATTTGCGGTTAGTATAAAGGAGAATAGATCAAAATTTAGATACAACTTGCTGTTATAAATAATAATCAAAATATGTATCTACATACAAAATGTAAAATGCACCTGATGTAACAACGATACTGAAAAATTTCTCTACAAAATCTCCGAGAATATAAACTTATGTACTGTATCGAAGTTCAATAGGGAGGGAGGACGGTATACACTCTACTCTCCGAAGAAGAGTGAGGTTTTATAACTTCAAGAGCACAGTTTATAATGTTTTGACGATGTTTATGTTTCCGCTACTTTTGTGCAAATCTAGTGGCTCCTTTTTAGTTCAAAATGATCTGAAATTCGGTATGTCTTGTTTTTATAACTTCTAGAACACGATTTTTAATGTTTAGACGATGCTTATTTTTTCGCTACTTTTGTGCAACTCTACTTGCCCCCTTTTGTTCAAATTGGTCTCAAATTAGGTTTGTCTTGTTTTTATAAATTCTAGAACACAATTTTTAATGTTTTCACGATGTATTCCGTTTTTTTTTGTGCAGCTCTAGTGACTCCCTTTTGTTCAAAAAACCCTGGAATTCGGTATGCCTTCTTTTCATTAGCATATGTTATTAAAGCGGAGATATACTTCAGGCATTTAAAGAGGATTCTTATAAAAAAAAAAATCGAAAACTTTTTCTCCACTTTTTAAGTCTTTGTGCAACTGCACAGACCTCCAAATTGATTAAAAGGATTGAAATTCTATATGTAGGTTGAATTAATGTAAAAAGGTCCATTTTCCTCCTTTTACCGTGAATTTTCACGGTTCTAAGGCTTTGCGCGTCTGTACAATCTCTCCAAAACCAGCTAGAAAATTGAAAATCTATATGTCTATCTGTGTGTTTCTTTAAAACTCGGCCCAATTTGCATTAGAGACTTCTTAACAGCTTAAGAGAGAGAATAAAGTTTAACGAAGTGACATTAAGGGCTAGGTTCATATAATTATTTCATGTGTTCGAAAAACATAAAAATCTCATTGCAATAGAAAGCAACCAACTATAAGAAGCATCTTATATGGGAGAAATACGACCTTAATGATGCAACTTTGCTACTCAGTAGAGTCTTATGTATTGTAGAATATATCTTTGATCAAGTTGTTGTAAATGGAAGCATTTGTTGGTTTCCGAAAACGTTAGGCTCAGTATGACTGATGCACCAGTAAAATAATGTTTTAAAATAATGTTTTTTTCTTTCATAACAAAATTTCATTTCTCATACCTACCAATAGTAGAAAATTTAAAAATACTCTATATAAATAAATCAAATTCTCAAATTTTCATTATTTGAAAATATTTTTTAGCTTATAGGTTTACAATTTCTAACTAATAGGTATTTATTACTAATGTATCTGATAAACTACTTAGAGGATATTATATCGAAGAAATGATCGAAAATTATTTTAATAAATAGACTTTTACTCAAAGAATATGTGGTTAAAATTTCAGCTTAAATATCCATGCAAATTTTTAAGAAAAATATTGAAAATCGATATTTACATTACTCTTATGGAGAAATCTCAAAAAACGAAATATTTTGATAGTTTTTGATAATTTTCACTTGGAACGAATGAAAACAAATTTAAAAAAAAAAAACTTTTTAATAGAAAATAAACATATTAGCAATGACAAAGAAAAGAAAAAAATCAAGTATCTCCATCCACATAAGGGATGAACGAGCAGGGTATGCCTAGCAGAGTAGACGAAAAATAAGATTACAATTTTTCGATACCTGTCTTGGTTTATCAAATATTGAAAGATGAATAATTAAACAAAATTTTCAATTTTCGATATTTTGAAAAATACGCCAGATATCGAAAAATTGTATTCTTACTTTTCGTCCTATATCGTCAAGTTATAACATAATACACAATCAAAATTGAAAATATCTTTTTTTTTAATTTGTGCCCCAAATACCGTGCTCATACACCCTTAAGTGATTCAATCTTTCTGATTTAAAATATCTTATTTTTAGCAAAAATATAAATTAGAATCAATTAAATTGTTATACCTCTTAAGCTCGAAAACACACTTTAAAGTTAAAAAAGTAGGCTTCAGTAAAATAACTCAAGTATATGTGTAATACATTCCGTTCATTCTGTATACATGTTATCCTATTGGTTGGCGGTGTACGTTTTTAAACAGATCTACGTAATTTTTTTCCCATTTTTATTTTTCATATAATTTTATTCTTGCATTTATCTGTTCCTTTTGAATATTTTATTTTCATCATCATGATGAGTCACCATTCTATCTCTTTCTATTCCAACATAATAACATTAAAATTACAAAGGCTATATACTAATGTTATTATTTTAATATAAATTATACACAGTGATATTTATATAATTAAAACAGGAATAAATGAATTTCTTTTAGTAAAACATTTATTTTTTTTTGAAAAACAGACAGCTTCACGCTATAAAACCCGCATGTTTGTACTGAGTGTATATGTAATATTAAACATTACAACAGCTAAACAAACATTTTTTATAAGAAGTAATAGCTGAATTAACTGTCAGGTGAATTACGTGTTATATATAATGTGAATGTATTATTACCCCAACTATACAATGGTGAGGGCTATGGGTTTGACCCATATGTATGAATGTTCATCTGTTTGGACCTAGCTTCTAAACTACTTATCATAATATGCCACATGAGGTATCGTTAAAATATCATAAAATTGGATATGACACCTTCTAGAGGATATAAAATTATGATAGAAAAACAAATTTCGATTTAATAATAGCGTGTTTCGTATCAAATAAAAGGGCGTAATTAGCACATTTCAAAAATATATATGTTGTTATACTTTATCACGAAATTATAACCGCAAAATAGTTTAAAATGGATGTATTTTCGCTTTTACCCACCTAGCTCCCAAACTACTTATCATAATAAGACGTATGAGGTATCGTTAGAAGCGTCTTGACTGTTCGGTGGATATCAATTATCACATTAAATTGAATATAGTGCCCTCTAGAGGACATAAAGTCGCGAACTAAGCAAAATTATAATTTAACTATACCGTGGTAGGTATTTAGCACTTTTCGAATATATATTGTAATACTTTATTACAAAACTATCACCCCAAAATAGTTTAAATAAAATAAAGTTCGAAAACTAAAATCCTGACTCTCTAACAAAATCGTGCTCTTAAAAGTATGAAAACAAGAAAATATTTTCATCTGAAATTGTTATGATCAGTAAAATTGTCATTACAGTCGAGGGACCTCTAAGATTTCCACAGGACACAAAAGAGGTCCCTCCTCTGTTTTGACGATTTTACTGATCATAACAATTTCAGATGAAAATATTTTCTTGTTTTCATAATTTTAAGAGCATAATTTTATTTTATTTTACACTCTGTATTATATCTAATACACACGTGTTCTATACGCCTAGAAACGGTTCGAAATATGGATAATAGAAACAAGGCTTTTGAAAATATCTTTATATAACTATGTAATAAGTTCATTGCTATAAAACCTTACGCGGGTAAGCTTGCGAGGTCCAAAGCCTTTTCCTCAAAGTTACAGTACTAAGAAATCTATAATTATATTTCAGACTCAGATAGAATAGTTGAACTCCACATCGCATAGTTTATGTATATCGCCACCTAACTTTAGTGTTTTTGTTTGGTACATGGAATTCAAATAATAATATGCCTGAAACTTTGCGGATGCTCCCGGTGCCGTTCATATAGACACGCTTCCATTCAAAAGTAAATATAGTAAAGTTATACTTGTTTTTTGTGAAGACCTACTTAAAAAACGATACTGTAAGTACCTACATCCTTTCTTCTGAACAAGTAAAAATGGCCTTTATCGTAGCAAGTGTATTATGGCTTCTACTGTGATTTTCGTAACAATATGAATATATTTTCTTTTTTAGTCAGTATTCTTAATTCTTCGAGAGCAATTATACAAATTATTAACATGATACTCGATTTGATTCAAGTACATTAACAAAAATGTTAAAAAATCCTTTCAATTATATATTTAATAATTAAGATATCCAACCAAGAAATAAATGTATCTGCCTCTTCATCTTTTAAACATAAAATTAAAACAGTTTCTTTAGTATTCTCTGAATTCAGCTAACGAGTATGACATGACTGTCACTTGTAATTTTAGTTTCTTTCTTTTTGTCACGTTTTATGTTGGTTCAATTGATCTTAGATAAATAAATATCGTTCATATTATAATATTTTATAATATTATTATAAATTTTAGTGACAGATTTTCGAATTCATTTAATTCTCATTTGATGTTAGAAGAAATTTCCTCTAATGAAGCTAACTAGATTTTCCATGAATATTCTATAATAGTATAAGTATCTAAGTTATTTAAAAATTATGTTCGACTGTTATAAAGTATTCTAAAAAATGTTGTTGTTATATAAACTCGTATGCTCCAAATATAAAATAAATATGTACTTTCATTATTTTATTAATATTTGGTTTAAAAGTAGAACAGTAATGAGTTAAGAAGTTTAGGATTTTTACTAGAATTGAATTTCATTTCATTAAATTTTTAATATTTATTAATAAAAACCAATAGAAATTATTAACATAAATGAATTGTTACACTAAATCCTCATCGATCCTTCATAGAAGACATATTGAGATAAGATCGTTGACAAAATATTACTTTCGAATTGATTAACATTACAGTTATTTCCAAATATATTTTTCATCAATTGGGAAGGGTTGCAATCACATGAACAGCTTGATTAATTTAAGGTTGTTTAGCGGCAAGGCAATTTAGACTTTTGATAGAAATTATTCGTAACTTACTTTCAACTTTGATGATGAATTTTTTTAAATGAACTTCATGTATGCAGAAAATCAGAATAAAATAAATGCCTTGATTTTCGAAATATCAAAAACTAAATAATTAAACAAAATTTTCAATTTTCGATATTTTGAAATTAACTCCAAATATCGATAAATTTTATTTTTACTTTTTGTCTTATATTGTCAAGTTTTGTCTTATAATTTGATTCATCAACAAAATTGCAAAAATATTTTTTTTTAAAGTTTGTGTCCCCACTACCGTGCTTATACATCCTTAATTAGTCGTGCACAGCGGGTTTTTTGTTTTCAATAATTTATTAAGATGCTAATGCAAGTAGGTTTTTTTTAATGTCCATCGACTAGTTTTGGAGAAATCTATGAAAACATATCATCATTCTACCGTTTTTCCATATGACCAATGTAAAATATGCCTTCTTTTGAATTCATTTATTTATTTAAACAATCTGGCAGCCCCTCTAAGATTATAATTGATTTAGACTTATTCCAACTTCATATACAAAAAAAAAAAAAAAACTTTAATCCAAAATTGCTCTGGTGCTAGTACCTCCTTTTTCCCATCACGTTTTACTGTTCCTTATTAATTAAACTTATTTTTTCGCAAGTTCATTAAAAATATTTTATATTAATTTTTTTTAAGCTGCCTTCATGTTCCTTGAAATATTCAGTGTGCTCCCAGATTTTCCCACCCTTCGCAATATATACATACAATTTATATATTTGTATCCGGTTCCGTTATGTTTCTCGAATTAAATTAAATTATATACACATTTATATATATATATATATAGTCATGTTACTAAAGATTTTTTTCCCTCGCTTGAAATGAACAACTAATGGTACTTTGAATTTCTTTAAAAAACAAATACAGTAGAATCTCGATAAGTTAAAGTCCAAGGGAAACACAAAATATTTTTAGTTATAGAGGTTTTAAGTTATCAAGAGTCTATGTTAGGTAAAGGTTAATATAGAGGTATGTACATGTTTCTATGTACCCTAGTTAATATAGAGGTATGTACATGTTTCTATGTAGTTACTGAGGGCCTATACAGAGATTATTTATTTAAGTTATAGAGGTTGCGTATTTTAAGATATAGAGGTTTTGGGCTCTGATGGGAAGGGAACATAGTATTTTTTGAAGTAACAGAGGTTTTTATGTTACCGAGGTTTAAGTTATCGAGATTCTACTGTAATAAAAATATTTAAAAAAATGTACATTCTATCCACATCAGATAAATTAAACGTAATGGTTGTAACCTAATCTTTTCTTCCTAAAAAATATATTTTTTTTATTAACCACTTTAAAAAAAATCTTATTTTGTTTTGTTTTACCACTATTTTCATTTCTTTATAACTTTTTAGTTACATTTTCCCCGAAACTAAAGACTTATAATTTGTATCCAAGGTCAGCTGAGACTCTAGAACATGATTTTTTGTGTCCGCTACTTTTGGGCATGCCAGCGCCCTCCATTAGTTCAAATGAGCTGAAATTCGGTATTAAGAGTTCTTTATCCAGACGAATCCCGAGAAAACTGTGTTTTCGTTGTTTACATGTATATGAAATATACCAAGGTATACTAAGTTAAGTTCCAAGTTTGTAACGCTGATACTATGAATAAAATTTTGGTATAGTTGTTCATAAAATCACCTAATTAGTCCATGTCCGCTTGTATGCCTGTCTGTCGTTTGTCGTCTGTCTGTCTGTCATCACGATTACTCAAAACTAAAAGAGATATAAAGCTGAAATTATTATAGCGTGCTCAGGACGTAAGAGGGAGGTCGAGTTCGTAAATGAGAAAGGATCCATCGTAGGATCCATCTTGTAAACCGTTAGAGATAGAACAAAATTTTCAGTGTAAAAAATGTTCCATATAAAAAATTTGACAGCTTTTTTTTGAAATATTTTTTTGTAAACATCAGTGTTTACCCGTAAGAGCGCAAATTATGCGCAAATGGTATAGTATGTATTATATGTGAATATCAGTTATATATGTGTGACATGTATGTATCTGTAATGTGGCAAAGTAATCAACTCTGTCTATACATGATATCTCAACAATTAACTCAGTCAATTGTTTGTTTTCACTTGTTTTTATTTAAACTTCTATAAAAACCTCTTCCAAGAGGGTAGAGGGTTGAAAATCGATATGTAGGTTGGGCTTGTGTCAAGGATGCGTCTTTAGAGGGTGTTTACGTCCAAGTCCACTTCCCCTTTTTATGTCGATTTATTAAGTTTTTTCGCGATTGTTATGGCTTTGAACATGTGTACAAATTCTCGAAATTGAGCCAGAGAGTTGAAAATTGGTATGTCGGTTGAGTTCTTGAGAAAATCGATATGTAGGTTCAGTGTAGGCTGAGTGAACTCTCAATTGAGTTTGAGTATAAATATTTTGTTTGTGAATAGAATTTAGATTAAGAAAATGCCATTTGGTTGTATCAACTCCCAGGGTCCTTTTACGCTCTTTGATGTAGATATGTCCTATTTTCAAAAACATTAGAATTAAAAATTCAAATGTCAATAAAAAGCGTAATATAATGAGAGGCAAATATAACTTTAGTGATAGAGCTTTGCTGCTCAAGATCTTTTCTTGTATGTAATACTCTCTTTAAATTTCTTAATTACGTCGTGTAAAATATGCTCTGTTATTTCTTTAAGCTAAGAATGGCTTTTAGAATGATGATAATATGATTATATATACTTTTTTGATTTGTCGTATGCTAGAAATTAATCATTGTTGTATATAATTTTTATTAAATTATGTTTATGCGGTACTCATAAAATTATATAACAGGCAATCTTAATGTATTTTTATAGTATGAGGTTAGTATATATACTTTATTGATATACCGAGGATAAGTACTATCTTTCCGCACTTTTTTCCTTGTAGTTTTCATTTCCTTTCGCATTTGTAACAAACAACAATTTGTCTGAGCGTGGTCTTTAGATAGTGTATCATGAATGAGTAATGGAGTTATTGAGAAGTCTGCCATTTTTAATTTATGAACCTGGCAAATGTCTGGCATGTTAAAATGTATAAATGTTGGTTTTTTTAAATTTTTGAATAGACAGATAAGCGACTCTCCGACACCTAGTCTTTATTCCGATCGCATAGACTTTGTTATGTGTCGGATCAAAGTTGACATTGTCGATGTGTTCGATTGTCTTTGTACTTACTAGAAAAAACTAAAAAAGTATGTGTGTATACTTGGGCGCACGAATGGAGTTTACCCTTTAAGTGTCGTATAGTATGGTGTGCCCATTAGGTTATTGTCAGTTTCAAACAAAAGATGCTTTGCCTGTTATACGTACTATGTACTATAATTTATATACGGTAACCCTAGAAAATCGGAAGACGTCCGTTGTACGTTGCCTCAGTAGCTACGTTGTCATTCTCTATCGGCAGGTAACAACTATACTGTGTGCTGTGACCGTCAGGTTATTGTGAGTTTCAAATAATAGATGCTTTTTCGACAGCACACAAGTGTACAAGTTATATACACGCATTACTAAAAAGTGAAAGGTGCAGTGCACATGATAGGTTGCACACCAAAAACGAAACAAGGTCATTCAATCACTATATTTTACTCTTTATAATTTTTCGGGTGCCTTATATACAAAATGGGTTTTAAGTACTAACTTAAAAAAATCTCCAATTAGTGTTGATTTTGTATTACGCACTTCATTGTTTGCTTCTATTTCAAAGCTTGTGAGCAATAGACAATTTGTCGCCCTTGTTATACTATATTTTATTACTTGGGGGTATAAAGTTTTATACGAAAAAAGTTTAACGGTTGAATAAACTTGATTATATAATTTTTTTTTTTTTGAAAAATATAACCATAAAATTTAAATACAAAACCAAAAAATACGTCTGTAGAAATGATTTTAAAATACTTTTTTACATAGCGGGCTATATGAATTTTTCGTCTATTTGTAATATAAGGTATTCAGTCAGGTAAACGCAGTGATTTGCATCGAATAAATAAATCGATCTGATGATCTGTTACTAAAATGAAAATATTAAGGTATAAAGTGGAAATTCAATATGGCCGCCTAATAAAACCGTGAGATTTAGATTAAGACTACGTTTACTCACTACTTCTTAAGAGGAAAAACTAGTTTAATAACTCCCGCTAAAGGAGTAAGAAGATAAAAGGAAGCCTCTGAATCTATATAAAGTATCATTATATTATTCTATGGTAAATATACATTGTAGGTAGCTACACTGACGTGTATTACTAGTGAGTACAAGAAAGAAGCACATTTTATTGAAACATAAACAAGAAAGTAATACAGATGAAAGAAAGAGAAAGAAAAGAAAACACCCGGCGATTTTTAGTATTTTATCTTGAAGTTTTTATTCCTAATTTTAATAAAGCATCTTTTTTCAAATTTTAAAATTAATTTAAGTGTAAAAACCAATGTCAACGTTAAATATTTGTCTTCGCGTTACTTACACCGTTCTAATTTCTAGTGTTATGTTTTACATTGGAGACAATTGTTATTTTCTTACCTCCATCACAGTCAAACACGACATGGGATTCAAGTAGCGTCGTCATTTTTTCACACATGGATTCCCAGTTCTACAATCATAATATACTTAATATGATGATATCGAGCTTCTGTTTCTTTCATTTTTGAAATTTATACAAAACCTTACCTTTTTCTTAAAGTTGTACCTAAACCAGTTTGTAAACATATGCTTTGTAAAAGGCATAAAAGATTTTCCAAAGAAACAAACAAAAAAAAACCGGCTTCGAATAATATAAATGCTCTAAAAAGTAAAAAAAAAAACGATAATATAATGTGGTTATACTTGTTTTTATTCTTGGAGTCAGCCAAAATTAATAGAGCAAACTATTCTGTCACAGTTGTTTCCTTGGCTGACACCGACTCCAAAAATAACAATAATTATAACTACATAATACTATTTTTCTTTTTTGAAGACGGTTTTTTGTTTGTTAAAAGTTTTTTTATTTTTTTCTCTTTAGTGAATCTGAAGTACAGGAAACTTATTTTTCACTAAAAAAGAATAATAGAAATTGGTTGGCATGATGGTACAGTAAACTTATTTTTCACTAAAAAAGATTAATTGAAGAAAGATTAAGATTGGTTGGCGTGATATTGAGTTATTCGTCGACCACACGAGAAGTACCAGCTTTCAAATAGAAAAAGAATCACTTAAATCGGTTCACCAAGTCAAAAGTTTTGTTACAATAAACTTTAAAAAAAAATACAGTCGAATTGAGAACCTCCTCCTTTTTTGTTTGAAAATCGGTTTAAAAAAAAATATTGCAGTGGGCTGGTTGAAATTACTTTGCCCTACAATTTTAAATCTAATTTTTCCATTATAAATAATCCTAACAAATGGCATAAAAACAAACTCCCTATAATAATTAACCACAATTTAATAATTATTTCCATGTAATAAAAATAAGAAGAAATTATTTGATTATATTTTTAGCCTCTAAAAAAACCATTAACACAAGGGGTGGATAGTAGTTAAATGATATTACAAAGAGTATCTCTCATAACTGTTGTTGTTTGGGTATTGTTGTTGTTTTGCATTGCATATACATATACAGAGTGAGCCGTTCAGACGAATATAAGGAAAATCTTTAAGTTCAACAAAAATTTCAATAAAAAAATGTTGGGGTCAAAAGGAGATATCTATTGAACACTTTGAATTTGACCATGATCTTGGATGATTTACAGAATGGGCCATTTTAATCTATATACCAAAATATCTCGTTTTATAGTTAACCAATCAAAAAATAACTTTAACAAGAGTTTCAGAGTTTTATAGGGGATACCATGTCTGACATCAGATTGAACCTTGTTCTTTAGATTTCTTTAATAGCCAATATGGATTCTAAACGGTATGAGATAGATTAACACTAAATTAAACAGTTGATCCTCATAAAAATCTAACAATTTTTGTTCAAAACATTTTTTCGAAAAAAGTTAGCTTTCGGAGGAAATCATGAGACCTTAAACACGAGCCCTGATGTGATGTCATATCGGCATTAACCATATAATAAGTGGGTGCGTTATAATGAATGAGAGAGAAGACTGCCACATAGTTCCTATGTGTCCCTGTCAAAGTCATATGTCATAATCATATGATGCAATATCTAGCCAATGACATTTAGATTAGACAAGGACACATAGGAACTAACTTTCAGTCTTCCCTCTCATTCATCATATCGAAAATTTTTTACCATGTCGTTCTCTATGTGTAAGAGTCCATGGCATTAACTGTCAGTTCAGTGTAAACAGGTGGGTAAATATCTGTCAGATTTAAGGACGTTCATGCGTGTACCTGTTTTGCTATGTGCGTTCATAGGGAAACAGTATGTAAATTTTAAAGAATTTTAAATTAGTAGAAAATAGAAATTTTTTTTGAAATTCTATTAAAAGTTTAAATAATAGTTAACTGGTAAAAGTTTCAAGTATGGTTATCGATATAATTTTTGAAAAATATCGATTTATATTTTCCATTTAGTCTCATGTTAAACCTTACTTTTAGTCACTTTTTAAACTTAAAATTTAATGAAATTAATTCGATAACAGGATATTTTTCCTGTTTTAAATCATAGAAAATCATTTAAACTATCGCTTTATCATATTGTTTTTAATTTCTCTACTAATATCGTTGACGCGTGAACGTCCTTAACTGTATTCTTTCGTCAGTGAATTTCATTTGTACTTATTTGTATTTATTTATTAAAATGCAAAGAATAACCACTAAGGACATGATAAACAAGTGAAAACAAACAATTGACTGAGTTAATTGTTGAAATACCATGTATAGGCAGTGTTGATAACTCTGTCACATTTCACATACATACATATCTGACATATTTAACTGATATTCTCATATAGTGCGCAAGTGTTGATGCGCAATCGTTTGTTTTTTTTTGACGTCACGTAAATAACAAAAGATATTCACTTTGATATTCCTATATTAATACATATTATAAAATTTGCACCTAATTAACGCCCTCGTGGGTAAACAGTGATGTTTACAAACAAATGTTCCAAACAAAAGTTTTTTATTTTTTTATAAGCAACATTTTTTACATTTAAACTTTTGTTCTATCTCTAACGGTTTACAAGATGGATCCTACGGACCCAAGACCCAATTGACCTATGATGCTCATTTACGAACTTGACCTAACTTTTTACGTCCTGAGTACGCTGTAAAAATTTCAGATCGATATCTTTTTTCGTTTTTGAGTTATCGTGTCCACAGACGGACGGACGGACAACCGGAAATGGATTAATTAGGTGATTCTATGAACACCTATACCAAAATTTTGTTCGTAGCATCAATATTTTTAAGTGTTACAAACTTGGGACGAAACTTAATATACTATGTATATTTCATATATACATGGTATAAAAAGGGAGGTAAAAACTGATGAAGGCAAAAGTATTGATAAAGTGGCAAGTGTAGTAAAAGATTTTGGGACTGAATAAAAAAAAAAAAAAATTAGTTAATATAAATACTTGAAACATGAAAATGATTCTGTTTGCAAAAAAAATTAATATGCTTTCATTTTATTCCCATAATGTGTAGTAAAAAAAACCATGATTGTGATAAATTTTCGAAACAAATAGCACATTTTTTAATGACATAAATATTAGAATCGCAAAAAAAAAGACACCAAGAATCAGCATAGAAGTGGATAATGGTACGAGTTGGTACGCTATGGGGAGAATGAATTACTGCTTCTAAATGTTTTGAAGTAATCACTGCAACTGTTGATAATACCAAATATAATGTCACCAAAATGGATGACAGCGTTTTTGACATCATAAAAAAGGTTAAAAATTTAATATAATTTAATGGCAAAAGAGCGTGTTAATTTTGCCAGAATATAATTTTTGTGGCTTTTCATTAGTAATATCAACATTTTGAAGTACTTTTTCAAACATAGTAGAATACTCTATTTCAAAATGGCTAAAGTATGTGATCCATAAAGATTTTTTGTGTGAAAAATTTTCTTCTAACAACATCTTTCCCAATATCGATTAAAATGGTCCACCGTGTATTAGCTTGGGTGTGTGAGTATATATTTGCCATAATATTTTAACAGCTACTTGTTTATTGTCTTACATAGATAATAATATTGTGCCGGTTTATTATGGTGTGGTTGGTTGGCGACATAACATCATATAGGTACGTATTAATATATAGACATTATAATAAAGCAAAATGATTCCGTTTGTATTATGGAAATCATAATATTCATAACACCTTTGCTTTACATATACACATATTGTTTTATGTTTACATTAGTTTATGCAACGGATATGATAACGGTCTGAACATAGTTTTGATATTGTAACTGGAAACCAATTAAGATCTTTAATAATTGGATTAAAAAAAACAAAAAAAAAAAACAAAAAAAAACAAATGAAAAAAACATTTGACTACGTTAATTGTTGAAATACCATGTATCGACAGTGTTAATTATACTGTCACATTACACATACATACATGTCACACATACATAAATGATATTTCCATATAATACATACCACAGAATTTGCGCTTAATTTGCGCCCTCATGGGTTAACAGTGATGTTTACGAAAAACAAACAAAAGTTCTTTATTTTTTTATAAGCAACATTTGTTTCATTTAAACTTTTGTTCTATTTCTAACGGTTTACAGGATGAGTCATACGGACCCAAGATCCAACTGACCTATGTTGCTCATTTACGAACTCGATCTCACTTTTTACGTCCTAATCACGCTCTTAAAATTTCAACTTGATATCTTTTTTCGTTTTTGAGTTATCGTGATCTCAGACAGACAAACAGACGGACAACCGGAAATGGACTAAATAGGTGATTTTATGAACACCTACAGTAAAATTTTGTTTGTAGCATCAATAGTTTTAATCGTTATAAACTTGGGATCCAATCTGATGTCAGAACATAATATCCCCTATCAAAATATGACTTTTGTTTCAGTTATATATATATATACTTTTTTCAATAATCTTTAATTAAGATTTGCTCGACAAGTGACTTTATAGTCTACGCCATTTCTATAAACATTACTAATAATCGAAAGTTGCTGATACTTATTCATTTTAAATTGCACTATACAAACAAAAGTATTAAGTTTAATAACGTACGCAGTTTTTTTTGCTTTTTAGTCGGGCGAAGTGGAGTGTGAGCTAACATTCTCAAACATTCTTATATTATGTATATTGTACTACACGTTTTTCATATGTATTGGATAAAACAGCCTGTTAGATAGATTGCAACACAATGATGAAATAAATACAAAAATTGACTATGGATTTAGGAGCGCTCGGATGTAATAACCTCCTGCGAGTTAAGTTTAAAATACAACAACAAATAGATAAACAAATACCAAAGAATGATAAGAAAGCGAATAGATAGATAGGTAGGTGGAAATACATACCCACCCATTGTTGACTGACAGGGGGATTAAGTTGCCAGCAAGCAATCAAGGTATCCTAACTATTTGATGGATGCTACAGATTAATGCAAATCCAGTAAGTAAAGACAATATAATATTACACACTACCGTTAAAAACTTTATTGCTTATAATGATGAAAGATATTAATTTACTACATTTTAATTTTATGCCTTTTACAAATTGAATATTTTTACTAAAACGTTTAAAATTTTCATGAACTTTGTATACCTAGAATTCAGTTTACATAGGCATAGGCCTATCATAGTATACGTTAAGCAATGCATCTAAGAAAAAGGTGTTATAGACATGTGTTGAAGCTTCGATACGAGGTGAGTTAGTTTTAAGACGCTAATATGTGACTTACGTTGGTAAAAATTAACAAAAATACTTCGATTGTTCAAAATAAATATCCGCGCAACGAAGGGTTAACTGGTTAATGTTTTTACAAGTTTTCCATTTAATCTCAAAAATGAACAATATAATGATAAATGTTTCAAATCAGCATGTTACTTACATTTATTTGGCATCAATTTATAATTATGAAAAGAATATATTTCCGTTTTGGCAACAGACCAAAGCAAATTTTTACTATATTTTTCTATACGGAAGTTTTAAGTTTGGTTAATAACAATGAAAAATACACGTTAATACTAGACATTGTAAACTTAGTAGTAAGAAAAAATTTTCTTTCAATAATAGGACACAATAAAGTTTGCGTTCAACCAAAGTCCGGGGAAGTTTTAATAGTAACATTTCGGAACATTTCACTTACATTTCCCTCCCTAGATTTCAGGGGGTGATAGTTACAGAGCTTTGTCGACAGGAATATTTGAATCATTCAAAGAGTAATTTTGGAAAATATAATTAAAGACATAAGAAGTGAAGTTTATTCATTCAAGAATGAAAGTTTCATTTTCATGGGTAGTAACCAGATATGATTAAGTGATTTAAACTATCAGACTATCCAATGTTCATATATGCGCAATCTTGGTGCTTAATCTCACAAAAATGAAATTTTTCAAATGAAAATACGTAATGTACGTTCCTCTATGGAAGTACAGTACATAATAGTGAAGTATGATATGCTGCGATGGAAAAAGCTTCAGCTTACCTTTATTTAAATTGGTCACCCTTTTGTCATCGATATTACTGTATTATATTATTGTAAATTCAATTTTTGTTTGTAGTTTACATGTTTATTGTACATTCGTTTATTCATCTTCTATCGTCTTGTGTTCCATAACAACATCTACAATAAAAGACTAGAAATCAACATTTAATGAAGAAATGAAATTCTGATCGCGTTTGAACTCCAAACTCACTTTAATTATTACGTCGTACACAAATCCAATAACAAATCATGTACATTCACTTAATATTTAAAAATTAAAACTGATAGAGATGAAAATATTCCTTTCTTTATTATTGTTGGAATTAAAAAGAAGCGTTTTAACTTACAGTTTACCATACAGTTTATCTTTCGATATTAATTAAAATTCATTTATTGTTAAAACAATTTTCTTAAATTCGATTGATTTTGTGTTACGTATTTATTAAATATTTCATTTTAAAATTTTATTTTGTGTTAGAAAATTATTTGGAAATACAATTAAAATTACCTTTACCTAATAAATTGCCTGACAATCCTGACGTCATTACAAATTGGTTTAATTTATTCTTGAATTATTTAATTTTAATGAGCTAATTTTGATTAGCTTATATATTATTACTCTAGCAAGCTTTTTTCTGTCCTTATCTTCCTTATTTCTTTATCAACTTCCATGATACTCCCCTCATTTTCAAGATTATTAGGTTTGACGAAAAATATACTCACCGTCTAAAAATGTACATACAGCTTAAGAAGAAACACGCTAAACAAATAATTTGAACCAAAAAACATCATAAATTTAAACAAATATAAATAATAAGTGTATTGGGCAAACATGTTAGTTTTAACAGATGCTCTCCTAATACTCTTGACATATAACACTCAAAACATACTCATTACAAAATATCTTAAAAAAACACCCCACGTTTTTTAACGATAAAATAATTTTCTTTTTAATCAATCTTTTTTTTTTTTTTAATTTACAGAACTTATTTTCTATTTTTAGGTCAGCTTTCCTTAAGAAATATGGACGAAACTTCGGGCAAATGACAAATAGATCTATCACTTTTTATCCACCCATGTTTGGTGATGCAGTCATGTCAAATAGGCTTCCCCGGAATGATTTCAATTTTTTATGCTTATTTCTGGCAGAAATCATACATTAGATGGGACGATATCTGCAACTGGTATTAAAAGCTCCGCGTATTCATCTGGCATACATTTTTATCGTCTCCTGGACTATAAGTTGCGCTTTTTTTCGTAACATCCTGTACTGTGTTTTATACTCATATAAAAATACGCATTGAAAGTACACAAAAGCACATTGAATTAAAAAAAAAATAAATGTTATGATTTTGAAAATTCAACATTATTATGAATTATTACCTGCAAACAACAGCATTTTTTTTTACACGTTTTATAATTGAATATATCCATATAGAAAAGAATAATAGCAATCCCTGGGGTAATTACAGTAAATGATTTAACCTTTACTTTTATATTCAATCATATAAAAGATTCCAATGTTTATTATACTCTTAAATAAAATAGAATGTTTCATTAGCGATGAAACCTTTAATTACAAAAAGAAAAATAGATCTATTTTTTCCAATAAAGGAGCTGTTTTTTTTCTTCTCTTTTATGTTTATAGTGTAGTGAAACACAATCAAAGCTCATATATACTCTACACGAACGTACAAAATTGTTAATTTCCTAGGAATAAAAATGTGTTTTAAACATTAATATACTTATCTTTTTAAACGAATTGTACGATTTACTTTCGTATAAATAAAGGATAATTCTGCAGGTAATAATGCATTCGGCAGGTAGAAAACAGATAGCAAATCTATCAATTTTACATTAAACATTGTTAAAGAAATTCTACAACTATTTCAAAGAGTGGAAATATTTAAAAAAAATTGGAGATGATCTTCAAAATAGATATTTGGAAGAAGCATGACATATAATTTTAACATATAAGTAATTACTATGGAAATGAATGGTCAAATAAACCTGGCTCAATTCATTTTGAAAAGTGAAATGGTAAAATAATTAGGTAATTCAAAACAATAATTCAAAAGAACAAATTCAACTCAAATATTTCAATTTCAATTAAAATATTTCCAAAAATTTGTCTTAAAAATGATAGTTCTCTAAGTATCCTTTTCATCTTAAAAAAAAATTAACATTCGAACTTGCGTTCGTTTATTTTAAAAGAGGAATTGAAGAGTAGACGGTGATTCTTAAAAATGAATCTTTCCTAAATCCCTGAAAATAAAGCTTTTCTAAACAAATCATATATATATAGATGTGTCAGAATATTTAATCTATTTCTGTAACCGGATGAAGATTACCTTAACAGTAAACATTAAATATTCATGAAAAATAAAAATAGCAACGACTGTGTTGTCTAAGTCAATGGATATTTATGTATTTCTCTGATTTTTATTGAATAGGTTTCGATATATTCAAAAGGTTTTCTCTACATTTTCATCGAATATTTTATTTACATATACCGAATGTTTAATGTATAATACAACTTTTAATTTAGAGAAAAAAACGTATTGACGGCCTACTTATTTTTATAAAATCATTGTGATCGCGTTATCAATAAATACTTAAGCTCTGCTTAAAGAATATTCAAAATTATACTTCAATTATCTCAACAACATTCAATAAGCTGGAATTACAGAGTTTTCACCTCATGCAGGCCGGAAAGAATTACTCAAATGTTAATTTTTTTAAATGTTGAATGCTTTTATTGACTTAAATGTTAGAAGTATTTTTTTGTAGGACTAATAATAGTTCCTAACATAAAATTTTTGTCGCACTTTAAATGAGACAACTAGTATACGTACAAATATTATATTAAAGATATAGTGTTACGTATTCATATGAAAAGAACAACACCGGTTTTAAAGTGGTACACCCAACAAAACAACACGCAATATTCTATCTTAGAATTTTTACCGTATATTCTATTAGTACAGGGTTATTCACTTAGACATTATTTTTATATCTGAGATTGAAAATAAAAAAATTGAAATACTATTTATAAATAAGCATTTATACGTCGTATCTACAAAAATTTTTTCATCTCCTTACAAAATTCTCAGAAACTAGGACGATTTGATACAGTATTGAATGGCACTGATAAACAAGCTTATGAACTTGTTTGCTATAAAATTGATCAGATTATTTCAGTTAAATAGATAATGTACTCTCTCTAATGTAAATTCTGCCACCAGCTCCTGGGAAATAATAATTATATTTCAAAATTATGTCCTAGTTATTGACATAATTCCTTAAGATCTCCTTTTATATAAGAATACAGTTATTCGTCGATCAACATCATCATCGAAACAAGGGAAGTTAATTTGTTTTAAATCTTTCTTTTATTTATGCAGTTGTACTAAAGTTTTCAAGATGTTAAAATCATCTCGAAAAGAAATCTCGTCGTTATCGTCACCGTTATCGCCGTTATCGTTATCGTCTACGTTATGGTAGACTACCAAAGCATATCGGAAATCAAAAATGGTCGCCTAAAGGATTTTTTTACAATAGAGCATCATCGACTATTAATACTGTCATACCGTCATCGACTATTAATATATGTCCCTTACAGATAATTTCTGTTTTACGCTTGCAGAGGCTCTAAAAATTCACCAACTTATAATGACTGGAATATCATATAACAACTGGATTATAATATAATCTAGTTTTTAGAAAATATCTAGATTGAGCGACAGGTGGGCATGTAATATACATTTTTCCTTTTCCATGTTTTTATTTCAATTTCTATGTCTAGTTCTTTGTCAACTATCCCAAAAAATAGAATGCTTCTGACTTCATAACAGATTCAAATGTGCTCTCTAGCATTTGAAAGAAGCACAGAGTACTATTAAAAGCACTAATTATTCTTCAGTATATTAAGGTTAAAAACACTACAGATAGCTTAACCTATATATTTTCATGAATATAGACTGACACAAGTTTAGAAAACCAATTTGAATGCGAAATGAAAAATTTTTGTGCATACTAAAAAAGTTATAGAGTTATCATTTTTTATTAATACTTCTCCTTTCCAATCCTTAGTTTTTACTTATTATAAATTAATAATTGTGTGATAAGTTTTCAAAATTGGATTGAGAAATGGAACGGAGAAATATTAACAAAGTACGCAGTTAAAGCATTTCAAATATTCTTTGTAAGAAAAACATAATAAAAGAGCTACTTCGTTTTCAATATAATCAAGAAAATAGGTTTATTCGTGTTTTCCCATTTCCAAATTTTTAGCCTTCAAATTAATACCAGCTTATATTATTTCCATTTATTACGTATTAAGACAGTTCTATGCCAACAATCCAATCAAAAATTATAAGCTTACTACCCATGTTCTGCATATCTAAATAAATATAGGTTAAGAACCCATTTTTCCATTCCTTCCTTCCAATAAAAAGAATCCTGTAAGTGAAGTATTTAATTTAATATTTTATGGAAACTAAATGGTGAGTACTTTTTTTTTATGATTTGAATTTTAAAATTCTTCCAAATATTAGTTTTTTGTCAACATGCTCTTCTTCAGTGGAAAAAATTAAAAAATTGCGCCATGTTCTTCCCACACTTCTCCTATGCTACGTGAGCTAAAAATATTATTTTTAATTGCAATTATCTCAAGTTCAGCGTGATAAATTGTCTAAATATTAACGCACGTGTGCATTATACTTTTAATTATTTATAAGCAAAGCTTTGAAGATTTTTTAAGATTTTGCTTGCGTGGCCCAACTACCTTAAATAATTAAAGCTTTTTTCTCGAATTATTTATTTATTTGACGACAAAATAAACTAAAATATTTGCATGTGATACCATTTAAATTTCTTTACATCTACGATAGAAATAACCTTGTCTACATATATTCGTATATATGTAAAATAGCAGACAATCCAGTATTGAATCTGGAACCGGAAAATGAGAAATAACACGCCTCAAGCTACCGCCGGAATTCAAACACAGCACTAGTAAGTTAATGTTTTTTATGCATGAAAACGTGAGTTTTCATACATTGGTTATGTGTTTCTTTTTTTCCACCCTTCGAGTCCCCGTGAAAATATATAAATTTATTATTTGTAGCATTAATATTGCTTTATTTTTATTTTACTATTCATATTTTGTTGTTTGGTTGTTACGGTTTTATTTTAACCTTTATACCAATACAGATATAATGTAGATAATATGTAATACAGAGGTTAGGTTATATGTATAAAGCGAAGAAAATCGAAATGGGGTTTTCACTGGTAGGTATACATGTACAGAATGTTCACGAATAGAATTTATAAGGTAAATCTTTGTAGAAAATATCACATTTATTGATCAAATCACAAAGTTTTAGAAATTTATTACCAAATTATTACACAACAGTTTCTATCCTCGCCTTTTCTATATCTGTTTCTTCGGTCAGATTAAGGCTTTGTCCAAAATTTGTTATACCAAGATTTGTTTCAAAACATGTATATTAACAACAAAAAAAAAAAAAAAAGTTGCATTATTCCCTTTTTCGGTCTTTTTACTCAGAAAAAAAATTATTTGGCAACTGATTGTCAAGATTTGTTTCACAGTATGTACATTTCAAAAATATAACGGCAAATTATTCAGTTTTTTTTTCCTTAGAAAAAAATTATTTGGGTATACGGGTTCTAACATAAATTTTAGCAGATAAACCTCCGGAAACTTACTTGGGAAATTACCTGTTTTCACCATCTTTATATCATCAGATGTGGTTTGTATAAAATGGGGACTAAAAGACCCACAACAGAAGTTACAATCAATATTCATAGAGTATTTTTATATTTTTATGCATTTGCAAAATCAATTCAATGGTAAAACATATCTTTCCCCACAAAATCTGTATTGTATTTTGCGCCTTGTATTTTACACCTGTTTCCAATATAGTGTTCAAACTTGATGCTTATCATTTATAAGAAAACTTTCAAAACTATCCTTGTTCCGATTATTCAAATCCCTCAACAGTCTTCATTTAAAAAAAAAAAAGAAGAAATTTTTGTGCTAAATTAAATGAGACTTCATTTTTTGTCAACTTGTTTCAACTACATCCTTTGACTCCCTGTATTTATTATCGTTGATTTGGTCCTTGTATGTGTGTGTGTATCCATGAGTATAACCTCAAGAACGATATTATAATAATAAGTGGTAGAAAATACTATAATTGAGGTTCATACCGTCAAAGTATTGAAAACAAATTTAGAATTCTACTAAAATTTTCTGGTTAAATTTATAGACCGCATCCTTTTAGCGCTTTTAATTTGGAAGGAACTGAAAAGTAAGAGTTTTGACTTAAATTAGCAAGGACTTGAAAGCTTTCTACGTTGTTTCAGTATTGAAACTTACGTTTTGCATTATTTTAAAACAGTTATGACTACAGTTGTCGGCCATGTCGAGTTTATGATAGTAGGTACACAGCAATGCAAAGCGATATACAGAAGGATTGCAAATGGCAAAAATCAAAGGTACTATATCATACCCTTTAAATGACTAGGTATTTTATGTCAGTGTTTCCAAGTCTAATTATTAACGAAGAATATTTTCCAATGAATCAAGAAATAAATATGGTAGATACTACATAAATTACTGATTGAACGAATAGAGAGAATATCACTATTGGATGTTTATGTGTAAATGGATGTTGAAGTGTTATTTATTTTTTTTCCTTAGACGAACGAACGAACGGAATAGTTATTGAATTGAAAACTGTAAACATAAATTTGTTTTAAATAAATATAATACGGAGATAAAATCAATATAATCAAATGGAATTCATTGGTAGTAATGTACACATTTATATATGTTTGTGTATAGAATGACTAGAAACAAAGGTATTTATAATGTGTTACATGTGGAATTAAGTTTAACATTTAATCTACCTTCAAAATTCTGCGAATAAGAGTGGTAGTACAAAATAGAAATTTACACCTCAAGGTAAATTTTTTTCTATATTGCTTGCACTAGTTATTAATATAAGAAATCAATATTAATAAAAATAAAAAAAAACTTTTAACAAAAAGAAAACCGACTTCAAAAGATAAACTTTTCCAAAACAAATTAATATGCACTAAAAAGTAAAAAAAATAACGATGATATAACTGTAGTTAAAATTAGTGTTATTTTTGGAGTCGGTGTCAGCCAAGGAAACAACTCTGACAGAACAGTTTGCTACAATAGCTTGATTGACACCGACTCCAAAAATAACAATAATTTTAACTTATTTTTTTACTTTTTAGTGTATGTTAATTTGTTTTGGAAAAGTTTATCTTTTGAAGTCGGTTTTATTTTTCTTAAAGGTTTTTTTTTTTTTTGTGATTTTTAGTGAATCTGAAGTACACTAATTTGTCACTAAAAAAGAATCATCGAAATCGGTTTGCGTGATATTGAGTTATTCGTCCTCTTGTCGTGCATACTTAATGCAAATTTCAGACTTTTATGGTTTTCTCATGGATGCCGTTGTCAGAAATGGACAACACGGAAAGCACCAGCTTTCAAATAGATCAAAAATCATCAAAATCGGTTAGCCCGGTCAAAAGTTCTGACGTAACACACATAAAAAAAATACATTCGAATTGATAACCTCCTCCTTTTTTGTTTGATGTAGGTTAAAAAGTAGAATTTTTTTAAAAACTTCCAAAAATGTAATGTATTGAACGTTTTAGATAGATTCTTCAAGATTCTTCATACAATCCATGGTCTTTTTGCCAATGAAATGTATTTTTTTAATTTTATGCATGTGGGAAGATAATTTTTTCATACCAGTAGACAGTAGACAGTAGAAAATGATGAGTAGGTACTTCAGTACTCAAGACGATTTTAGTTTATGTCTTATTCAGTACAATAGAAGCAAAGTTATAAGATGTGGTGTAAGAAGGCACTTCACTGATGCAATAATGGGTAGTCCAAACACTAAAGTATTTATGAATTAAATCAAACGGGCATTTGTGTCGGCGTTTTTGTAAATCAAAAACGGTGCTGTTAAAATTTTTGCCAATATTGAATTTTAGATATACTAGAAAAGTGATACTTTGTCAATAGCATAAACAAATAACTTCGAGCATGTGTAACAATTGCCAAAAGTGAGTTACGGAAAAACGTTTCCCGAAACTACCATAGGTTATATGACAACTATAGTTTACGTCTATCTTCTGGATCGTTTTGACAACTTAGTGGTTTTACGACTAAACTTAATGGTTTCACTCATTTAGCGGGAAAATAATATTGCTGCCTAGTGATTTTTTAGTGGTTTTCTATCGTCTGTTTTGTGGGCTAGACTTGTCAAATATGTATTACTATTTTGTGAACCATGTATATATTCCTGGTAGTAATCATTTGCGTAGGATATTCAATATTTGAATTGTTGATTTCGAATTCATAATTAAATAGGTGTGCCTTAAAATGCGTTGGAAGACTTTTATTACTTATAAGGAATTTCATCGTAAATAGCTGAATCAAAAAGATGCAGCTGATAATGACCGTTTTATACTACATTTTACATGCATTTGACATGTCTAGAGCTTACTTCAAAAGCGCAATGTTGTGTCAATTTTCTATCTTCAGATATTGTATTCAATCGGTGTACGATGTATGTTCAAGGAACGAATATACCCATTTATAATTCATATAAACTAATTTCAACGTAGAAATCGTTATAAGACAGGCGAGGCGGCACTATTGATTTGGAAATTATAGGAAAAATGATGGTTTTGAAAAATTTATTTATTTTAGTTTTCTATCGAGCTCATTAAAATATTCAGTAACTGACTCTTTTGAATCTATAATTGAGTACAACTGCGAACACAAAATTAAAATGTACTTCTTAAAAATTCGAAAACCTCAATATACGGCAATAAACTTGAAATATCTTAACAACTTTGCTTATGTCTTTCCTTATAGTAATTATCTAGGACTAGCTCCATCTTCATCAAAACACTACTTCTATAAAAACTTTCTTTTAATGATACTTTGTGGGCCCCTCAAACCGTAAATTTATGATGTCTCTTTTCCGGGCGAAAACAAAAACTTTTTATTGGAAAGATAATAATCAGTTTCAGTCAGTTTCAATACAATAGAACAAAGAAATATCAGTTTTGAATATAATAATCATATCTAACATGTATAATACATCATAATGTAGGCACAAAAATATACTATTATATCATAAATATTATTATAAAATTTATACTACAACAAATACGTTCTATATGATTTATCTTTTCACAACTTCGCACTTTGTTAAAACCAACTTTACTCTATTATCACAGTTGTCATCTATTGCGTTAGCTTTTATCCCATACTGAAAACACGGCCTTAACGCCCCTTTATACTCACATATTTCTTTGTAGAAAAACTTTTAGTACAGGCATTTGAATATTAAAAGTGTAACGTATTTTTTTTACCCTGACTACACAATGGCGAGGGTTATGTGTTTGACCCATATGTTTGTATTTTCGTCTATTCCCACCTAGCTTCTAAACCACTGATCATAATTTGACAAATGAAGTAGTGTTAGAAGCGTCTTGATTATTCGCTGGTTATGGGCTATGTATCGTCACATGAAATTGAACCTGGTACCCTCTAGAGGACATAAAGCTATATATGATGGTATACTTTCTCAGGAAATTATAACCCCATAATGGTTTAAATAAAATAAAGTCCGAAAACTACAACTCCGACAATTACAAAATCGCGCTCTTAAAAGTATGAAAACAACAAAATATTTTCATCTGATATTGTTATAAGTAAAATCGTCCTTACAGTCGGGGAACCTCTAAGTTTAAACAGTTTTCCACAGAAGCTAAAAGAGGTCCCCCGACTGTAATGACGATTTTACTTATCATCCATATCAAGTCCATATAGACAGACACTTTCAGTTTTCTGTCGTTTGATTTCTTTTAATGAGCATAAATCTAAAAATTTTAAAATATTTTGATTGTTTCTGTTTTACAACTAGAATGTACAAAAAAGGTTGCGACTAAATCAGACTCAATTTCTTCCTAAATTTGTAGAACAACCCCAATTTAAGTTTAACAAGTGAAAACATACAATTGACTGAGTTAATTGTTGAAATACCATGAATAAATAGTTTTGATTACTCTATCACATTGCACATATACAATTGATATAATACATACTATAAAATTTACGCCTAATTTGCGCCCTCACGGGTAAACAGTGATGTTTAAGAAAAAATGTTTCAAGCAAAAGTTGTTTATTTTTTTTTAAGGAACATTTTTTACATGTAATCTTTTGTTCTATCTCGAACGGTTTACAAGATGGATCCTCCGGACCCAAGACCCAATTGACCTATGATGCTCATTTACGAACACGACCTCACTTTTTACGTCCTGAGTACGCTGTAAAAATTTCAGCTCGATCTTTTTTGTTTTTGAGTTATCGTGTCCACAGACGGACGGACGGACAACCGGAAATGGACTAATTAGGTGATTCTATGAACACCTATAGCAAAATTTTGTGCATGGCATCAATATTTTTATGCAACAAACTATTTTTTACAAACTTGGGACTAAACTTAGTATACCTTGCATATTACATATATGCATGGTATAATGATAGTAGAAGAATGAAGTATAAAAACCACTCGAAAAAAATTTAAACCTTACCATTATGGCAGTGAAATATGGACCCTAAACTGCAACAAAAATGAGTTGAGAATTGTCAATGCACTTGCTTATAATTTTTATAAAGAAATTCTATGTGTTCCGAAATCTACCCCTAACTCGGCAATTAATATTAAATTAGGTGTGACATCCATTGAAGAACTCATACAAAAAGCCTTGTGTTACTTTTTACGAATAATGAAAAGTGACAAATATTTACACAATGTATGAACGGAAGTTGGAGCGACGAATTTGCTATAAAAATGAACGAATTAAATATCAGGGAACCTTATGATAGTATAAACAAAAACGTTATCCAAAGAAAAGTAAATGAAAAATCGACAAAAAAAAAAAAATCAATTTGAATTTTCAAAAATCAATTTTCAAGTATAAGTACGGCTTTAAATGGAACAGCCGAGGGATAAATGATGAACGTGTTTGTGTTTTATGTGGCAGGATAGAAAGTGTGGAACATTTGTTGGAAGATTGCGAAGGTAAAGCTGGATGTTTAAGAGACAAGGTCAACGAATTCACTCTGTTTTCAGCATTAAGCATCTTGAATGAGTATGACGAAAAAAAGGTACCCATCATAACAGATTATCTAAATCATATTTTAACCAGAATCACATATTGCACACTTATTAATTATTTTGTGCTTTTTTATCACTTAAAAATTATATTTTTTCTTTCATGAATAGATTCATTTACAGAATTACTTTTTTTTAGAACATTTATAGAATTTATTTTTAATATTAATAATTTAAAATATTTGGAATGTAATTTTAATGTTTAAAATTTAGAATATTTAATATAATTAATTATTGTTTTTGTAATTGTTTTCTTTTATATTAATAATTTGACTTTTAATGTCAAAATTTGTAAAATTGATTATTATATCAAATAAATGTTATCTAAATCATATTTTAACCAGAATCCATATATTGCCCACTTATTAATTATTTTTTGCCATTTTATCACTTACAAATTGTATTTTTTCTTCATGAATAGATTCATTTACAGAATTACGTTTTTTTTAGAACATTTATAGAGTTTATTTTTAATATTAAGAATTTAGAATATTTGGAATGTAATTTTAATGTTTAAAATTTAGAATATTTATAATTAATTATTGTTTTTGTAATTGTTTTATATTGATAATTTGACGTTTAATGTCAAAATTTGTAAAATTGATTATTATATCAAATAAATGAAGGAATAAAAATTGACAGTAATTTACATGAACTGAAGCGCACTATATTGATTAATTATCACAAAAATTATGTTTTAAAGATTGTTCGAAACACATCAATTTAGTTTTTTTTTATTGCAATAAGTTTAATAATTCACACTTTAACTGAATCTATGGATTTTCTAATTAATATATTGATTAATTATGATTTCAACTACTAGAACATGTCAAATCGATACACGCTATGTCCAACACCTAGCTAAAAGTTACCAGGTGTACCAATATATAAAAGTTAAATTAAAACATCTAAATTATGTATATTATATATATATATATATACAAGTGAAAACAAACAATTGACTGAGTTAATTGTTGAAATACCATGTATAGTCAGTGTTGATTTCTTTATCACATTACATATACCAACTATGACACATACATAACTGATAATCAAGTATAGTACATATTATAAAATTTCCGCCCTAATTGTCGCCCTCACGGGTAAACAGTGAAGTTTACGAAAAAATGTTTCAAACTAAAGTTGTTTAATTTTTGATAAGGAACATTTTTTACATTTAAACTTTTATTCTATCTCTAACGGTTTACAAGATGGGTACTACGGACCCATGACCCAAGTGACCCATGTTGCTCATTTACGAACTTGACCTCACTTTTTACGTCCTAAGCAAATTGTAAAAATTTCAGCTTGATATCTCTTTTCGTTTTTGAGTAATCGTGACCACAGACGGACGGACAACCGGAAATGGATTAATAAGGTGATTTTATGAACACCTATACCAATTTTTTTTTTGTAGCATCAATATTTTTAGGCGTTACAAACTTGGGACTAAACTTATAATACTATGTATATTTCATATATACATGGTATAAAATGTTATCATTTTATATAAAACAGCCTTTATAAATAAATATTTATGTGTATAGTTGCAAGTATTTTATTTATGTACGTATAGATACAGATTAAAGATTAAATATATTGAGATCGATGTATCTTGACTAAAATGTAAAAGCTCTAAAACTAGAGTAATTATCAATATCAACACTAATAAATTAGAAAGTTCTTTATAATATTATCAAATGAGCAAACTTACATAGTTATAATAATTTAACTGTTTGTCAAATTGGGATGTTGCAACAAACTTTACTTGGACATGTTTCATTATATCGATGTTCAAACATGAACAACTACGTTAAATATACACTTAATACGTGGTGATCGATATTTTAAACCAACTTTTAAAAAGAATAATTTCGCAATTTGTAATCGATTTTCTAACTTCCCAGTACAGACTAGTGTTACTTTTTGCTTGATTTTGGTCGGTTTATAAATACTGGTACGAATGAAAAATGATATCGGTTTGGGATTGAATATTTCGAATATATCGATAATTATTGCGAAAGTAGCAAATTTATCAGTATATCCAAACGGGGTGTGAAACAGTCTTCGTCTAGATATTGCAAAACCAAGACTACGCTTACCGCACCAATACTTCAACCAATATAAGGTCCATTTTAACTATCCAGTAAGACTTTTGTGAATGGTTTTGCACTCGATTATGTTTCTAGCGGATCTTTTACATAGAGTTGAGAGAAAATGGCCAGGATTTTAGGAAACTTGTCACTATTCGAATTAGCCTTTTTCCTCTGAAGATTAAAAAAATCTTCAAAGAAAAAAGGCTAATTTATATTCTAAATTCAAAAACTATCAAATTGAAAATTCTACAAAAAAAGAAGGCCCCAGAGGTCCAGTGAAACTATCTGCTTTTAATATTTTCCTACAAAAGCTTCAAAAATGTTAACTGGTAATCATATTTTCGAGGAAATCATACGTCAAGGTGGGACTACAGCTTTCCTTTTTTTGGAGCATTGATAGAAATATATTTCTAAGAAGGCCTTCATTTCGGGAGTAAATTTTTTTTTCTTGTTGAAATATTAGTAGTTTGTATTGTTTTGAAATAACAAAAAAAAAGTGCATGCAATGTATTGAAATAGTACGGAAAAGGTATGTGCTGCTTTTTCGGTGCCGAATACGAACAGGCTGAAATGTAAATGGATGTTATGACGAGATGAATAGTTGACTATTTTCTTATTCTATTAGAAAAATTATTGATAACCAATACATTACAAAGTATTAGTTATCTGAATGCCGAACGGCAGAAACTCGTTTTGTTGTGTCGGTCAAAACACAACTTTTTTAAACACATCTTCATGTAAAAACTATTTATATGATTAAGCGGTATGAGTAATGGTAATATATAACTTTGTGTTACTTAAAAGTATTCTTTAAAAAAATCTTTTGTAAGATTGGTTGAGATTTAGTTATAGAAACTTTGTATACCTGTTCTATAATCAAGCTTCAGTCCATAGAATAAAGAAGATAGCCAGTCATGGGGGATGTTGACGAAAATAAAACTTTGAAAAAACAACGTTTTTCTAAAAATTTTTAATTGATTATAGTATAAATTAAATTATTAATTTAATTAATTAAAATTTCATAATTTGTAAATTGAAATTATTAACGTGCGTATAAAAACGTCATCTATGAACAGTAATCAGAACCTACCAAAGGTCGGAATCACTTTCTACAGCTTTAATTATTAATTCATAGATATATTGTTTCAATTGAAAAAAGTTTTAATTTCCCAAGGTACGGTGTTATAACTCAGTACCTAAGCCGGCAAAAAAACGAGATCGGATTTTTTAGGTACACACTTGAGCCAAAACACGACCTGTATCTTTATCCGTTCTCTAGTTAAAAGCAATTGAAGCTTTGAAATTAAAAAAAATTTTTCTCGGATACGGCGGGATTGGGGGATAGTAATAGTATGAAAAGGTAGTACTTTTTATTTACCATTTATAATATATTTTTCGAATTTGAATTAATAATAGAAACAAGTCTATACCTGCTTGTTGAAAATTGATGGCCCGCCGCTGATAATTGAGGGGGTTAGCGACCAATAAAATCCACCTTTTTGGACATTGTTTTTGTGGACATCATTACGAACTCATCCTCCATGGTCTCGAAGTGTCTAACTTAAAAAAAATTGATCTCCAAATTGATTTTAGCTATATTCACAGCATGTTCATGATGGGAAACCATGCGTTTTTACTCTAAGAAATATTATTTATTATAGATCGTCTAACGCGACTATTTTCACTTCAAAAAGATCCACTAGAAAACAGAACTAGGGTTGAAGAATCTATTTATATGAAATGTTTGGGTTTATACGGTTTCATAAATTCTGAACTACTTACTTAGACTAACAGTGTACATCGGACACTAGAAGGACGCTATGAGTTGTAATTATAAGTATTATGTTGATATCTTCTCTGAACATAATTTCTTAGATATTTATCGTAGATTTTATCCATATTTATGAATGTAGTATTACCTTGCATGGTATGATTATTTTGTACAAATTACATAAGAATTATTGCTTTTAAAAAAGTTAATTAACACTGATGACAAAAAAAGTTGACTTTTAGTGTAAAATGGGTTAAAGTTCATCGTTGTATAGATGAACTTTATAGTAACTTCCAGTAGCATAATTCTTATGTAAAACTTACGCTCTTAAACTTTTTACATAAAAAATATGTGTTTGATTATGTCATTTCATTTTTGTCTTATATTTTTCACATTTTTATTTAACCATTTCTTTTATAAAATGAATGAGAAAAATTTTAAAACATATATTTCCTTTTAATGAAAAAAGTATTCGGAAATTATAATACAGAAAGAATTATTTGAAAATATACTGTTTGTGGCATTTGTACAGTGTTTTTAATGAATGTCAGATCGTAAGATTACAAATATAATTATCTTATATGACTTAGTCAATACATTTTAATTAAAATGCATGTTTATGCATTTCAATAGTTGCAATATTTAATAATTAGAAATCAATTTACACTGATCTAGCAAAAATAATGAGAAAGTTTCTAAGTTAAGCTTGTTTTTAATGTGCTTTTTCTGTCATTATCTCTATATGTATACGCCCGATCTACCTAGCGAAAGAAGCTTAACACTAAATCGAGAATTAAATTGTTTTTTCAAACTATTCATCGTTGAGTGGCACTCTTTTTAAATTTTTCATAAGAAAATTCCGCAAATTAATATTCGAATTTTAAAAATACATCATAATTTCTTTTTTTTTACACTGATTTCGACCTTCTAGAGAGAGAAGCACTCTCAAAGTTTTGTGAAATCCTCTATTGTTTTCATACTTTTAAGAAAGAAACCTCAAATTAATTTATTTTTACATTTTCATAATTCTGTAAAATTTTTTATCGTGTAATATAAAATTTTCCAGCAAATGTTAATGTTAACTCTTTGTACAACGAATGTCATTTTAAATGTTTTTTTCAATACAAATGATGCATCCTATATATAAAAAGAGGGTAAAAATTTAGCTTTTTTCTTTTTAATTACTGTTTATACCATGCATATATGTAATATGCAAGATATATTAAGTTTAGTCCACTTAAAAATATTGATGTTGAGCAAAAAATTTTGACATAGGTGTTCATAAAATCACCTAATTAGTCCATTTCCAGTTGTCTGTCTGTCTGTCGTCTGTCATCACGATTACTCAAAAACGAAAAGAGATATCAAGCTGAAATTTTTATAGCGTACTGAGGACGTAAAAAGTGAGGTCGAGGTCGAGTGAGGTTAATTGGGTCTTGGGTCCGTAGGATTCATTTTTTAAGCCGTGAGAGATATTTTTTACATTTAAACAAAAGTTTAAATGTAAAAAATATTTCTTATAAAAAAAAATCAACTTTTGTTTGAAACATTTTTTCGTAAATATCACTGTTTTCCCGTGACGGCCCAAATAAGGCGAAAATTGTATAGTATGTAATTATGGGAATATCAGTTATGTATGTGTGACATGTATGTATGTGTAATGTGATATAGAGTAATCAACACTGCTTTTGCATGGTATTTCAACAATTAACTCAGTCAATTGTTTGTTTTCACTTGTTTTAATTTTATATTTACTTATTCCAAATGAATAAAACTGTAAAAAAATATAAATTTCGTGGCTTTAATAATTTATAGTTGGTACTACCTACCTTTAAAATTATTTTGTCAATAACACCTATGCCTATAAATTATAATTAAATTTTCCATAAAAATATAATAAAATACACATAACATGCAGTTAAATAAACACCTAAAGCATGTAAAATGTATATGCATTTATGAGTACAAATTTACATATAATTATTGTTATTTTTAACTCTATGTACTGGAAATAATAACAATGTTCCACCTTTAGAATTGACCATGGAGGTTAGAAAGAAGGAGAACGATCGCTGTAGGAAATGGTGTCCCAGAAATACGGATAAAACAAGTGAGGGGCTGCGATCTCTGTCTCAAGTTGTCTCAATAAAAGCGGGCTGTTGTTTAATTTGTACATTATGCAAGTAATTTCATCTACTTATACTCATAAACAGCTAACTGCGCAGATACTACTTACCGACGACAGCGCGGCTGGTGGCTGAAAAATGAACTATAAATTCTACAAATTTTCAAGGACAGACGCGCTAATGCTTTAGCGCGTAGCGATCGTTCTCCTTCTCTGTAACCTCAATGGAATTGACGTTGAGTTTCATTTTGAAAGGTCGTCTTAAGTTTGGTTCTTCAATAGTAAAAATGAAATTATTAATTGGAAACAAATTGGTATGTAACGCAGAATTGTATTTAGTTTCGATTGGCCAATAGATAACCGATTGTGCAATCCAGAAACTCTGTGGTTCTTATGCCTGCCTTAAATATTATCAAAATGTGTTTCTAACTTTGACTCAAACGTAGAATTTATAGAAATCGCGTTTTTTGATTTTCGTATTTCTACAATTGTTTTAAATTTCTATCGTTTATGTTAAAAGAAAGTCAATAACAGCTTATCAAAAATAATTCGAACTTAAGAAATAGATAATCTCATTTGAGCCTCTGCCTATATAACTTAAATTTTTGTAAATAGTATCTAGTATATTTGGCTAAGTGTACGTCACTGAAAATCTTTTTTATGCTTAGCGTACGCCACGACTCCATTTCTACAGAAAATTTTAAGTCTCCCAGGATGAAAAAAAAAATATTGCCATTTAAATGTCCTATGGTATTTTTCCTATGTTTTCAAGACCATTAGATAAACCTTTGAATTCAAATGTGAATCTATTTTTCCTTATTACCCATCACGTTATAAGCTTAAAAGTGAAAGATATCGTAGAGTTTGATAAAGCAATAAGAAAAATCTCACGTGGGCAGGAAAAAACAGTCTCGACAAAAATATACATACAATTAAAATATCAGCCAATTGTTTTGAGAAACGATGTAACGAATATACAGACGCTTTTTCTAAATTCGTAATAATAAAGCAGTAACATTTCCCATTTAAAAATTCTTGATTGAAATTTACCCTAAAATGCGTGTATCTTTCATCGAAATACATCTAAAATCAGAAATTTCGCTGCCTAACTAATCATAAAATAACTAAGTAAAAGCAATCATAAAAGCTCTTAGGATTAAACAGGACTGAAACTATAACCGAAAACTTAACGGCATAAGCGAAATACTTTCATCTATCTATTTTCGCACTCTAGAGCACTATATCCAGAACAAACTGTTAAAAAAAACTGAGACTAGATCGAGATCACATCGTTCGAAACGAAAACGTTTACATGAACAAGATTAATCGCGGCCCGCTATAAAATAAAGTTCATTTTTTCGAGGCAGCGAAAATACGAAATTTTTAGGCGAAGCCAGCGATGCTCTTGAACGGGGTTTTAAAAATGTCTTAAAGAGGATTAAAAAATACATACCATGCTTGTAGAGGAAATTTTCAAATTAGGAAAGCATTTCTTCTTACCTAAAATACGGAAAGAAAATTTTAATTAAAAAAGCAAATAGATAATTAATTGGAAAAGTATCTCCGTTAAATATTTATGCGCATCATACAGCTATGACGTCAGAAAAATTTATAGTATAAAATTAATGAATGGAAAAATTGCTTATTTTCATTAAATTATTTGATATAAGTTTAATCTGAAAATGAATTAAATTCATTCATTCCACTCCGTTATCGTTGATAGTAACTCACAATCAATGTATCAATGAACTTACAAAATTAAATTGATTGAACAAATCATTTGTTTAATCTACGTCATTCACATTTTATTCATAGATAGTAAGCTCATAATAAAGCAAAAAGTGTTTCAAATTGTGATTCGTGCGTGCGTGTTATTTCTCAACCACCGTTTTGTATGCTACAGATCTAAGTTAAGAGAAAATTATTAAATACAGGATATGTGAAAAATTTGCAGGAAAATTGCAAGTGTGAAAAATATTAGAAAATGGAGTGAAATTGTATAAAATATAATGACTTTTCAATCTTTTCGAAAGTCAATATCCTATTGTCAATTACTTTCTTTTATTACATAAGGCCAACAAAAAAAAAACATCAAAAACACACTTATTGCGTGGTTCGATTTCCATAAATTCGATACTAGAGCAAGGATAAATATTTCAATTTTCTTTATTAATAAAATTCTCTTTATCAAGCGGGTAAAATGACTGATATGGAATTTGCCACATTGCCCATAAAAATGCAAAAAAGACTAGATACTATAACAAAATTTGAAAGTTAATTCAAAATTGATTAAAAATCGAAGTTTTTAACATTCAAAGATTGTTGTCTTTTCTTGCAAAATAAAGTTTTATATATAATCAGCAATGACGTCACTGTTAAAGTATCTTCCTTTTTGTTTATTTAGCATGTTTAAACATTCATATTTTGCGAAAGTCTAAAGATTTTTCAAAACCAAATTGTTTTTTCTGTCCGTGCAATGAAAAATCTTCATTTGAAATGATAAAAAATTTAGTCATCGTGTCAATTCTCAAAAAATAGATTGACAGATAGACCCACGGTGATACTGTTGTGACTGGAATATTGGTATATCAAAGAGATTTTCATCTTCATATTATTTGCAATAAACCTATGAAAAATATGTAAAAAAATTCAATATAAAATATTGATGATATATCAGGAAATCAAATTTTCTTAGTCATTCTAATGTTTTATTTAGTATTTGCACAATATCAGAATAAAAGAACAACTGATGTTACAAATTCAGTGTTACATTTTTATGTAAAGAATATGGTGTGTTTCATTACAATTCATGTTTTATCATATACAAAAAGGGTGCATATAAATAATAGAAAGGTTGCGTATGCTAAAACGGGTATAATAAATCTATACCAAGAGCCATGCCTGCAAAGTTTTCTTCGGGCTACTCACTCCTTGCTTGAAAAATTAGATAGGTAAAATTAAAATATGACCTCAATCAAATTACTCAATTTTTTTGTAGTAAGAATATTACTTTTGCTAGATTTTCTAGTACGTATATTCGAAATACAATTCGTCATTTAATTCCAAACAGCGATGAAGATACTCAGTTAAGTATGGGTTTTTCCAAAAGAAAGCATCGAAATAATATTCTTAAGGTAGTTGGTTCACGTAAGCAATATCTTAAGAAATCTTCAAAACTGTTAATATAAGTAGGTATTTAAAAACTTAATAAACACGCTGTTAAAATTTGAGGACAATTTACTACGCCTAACATGAGATAATTGTAATTAAAATGACACTTTCAACACTCGTGGCATGTAAGAAGCGAGCGAACATTTAAAAAATTTCAACATCATTATTCACCAATTAGTTTCAAAAAATATGTGTATTCATCCTACTATATATGTGCAATCATTCTTACTATTTTGTGAGATCATAGTAGTAATACTACAGGAACTACAGGAACAGATAAAAAAAACTTTATATATGGCTGGACTGCTGGGAAAGAACTGCCTTAAATATAAACTTCCCTTGAATTTTTACGAAAAAATTGTGCATTTTTCTGTTTAAAATAATGCAACCAATGAATGGACATTTGGGCTATATAATATATAGAATATTTATACAATAGGTTTATATACAATAAACCTCTTTGTGATAAAACAGCTTACCTTTATACTTAGTGATAAAAAAATGTCGTTTTAATTATCGAATATATTTATTTAAAACAATTTATGTACATTGTTGAATAAAATAGTATCTATATAAAATTTATTTTAAAATTAATTTGCGCATTCGAGAAGGTGTTGAAAATAATCGTTCAAATCGGCTGTTACTTTGGGTCCTCTCCCCGAACATCAAAACCACAAAAATCGAAGTGGATAAAATAGTTTATTCTCATCGTTTAACATCCTCCTAAAAATATTCTGAAATTAAAAAATGGCGTATATTTAAAAAAAAAATGTCCGGTAATGGATCTTTTTTTTAACTCCGCATAAAAAAGTAGACTACTTAAGATAAAGTGGTGTTTAAAGGCTTAAAGGTCTTAATTATGCACAAAATGAACTACGATTTAAGAAAATCTCTCAAATAAAACTCGTGTTTTGATGTCAGCCGATTTGAATTTTGATTTAAAATTTTAACAGCGTATTCTTATGGTATTAAGGTAGTACGAGCGCCAAGGAAAGTTTAAACTTGTAATTGAACTTATTTATACCTTATTTTCAACTTTCATGATTAATTTTGTTGAACCTCATGAATGTAGACGAAAAATAAGAACTAAATTTTCAATTTTCGATATTTTGAAAATTACTCCAGATATCGAAAAATTTTATTGTTACTTTTCGTCTTATATTTTTAAGTTAAAACATATTTCACCGTCCAACATATTTTATCCAATAATTTATTAAGGTTTAAACTTTAATTTAAATTGTTTTTATTATTTCCACCAACTAGTTTTGGAGAAATCTATGGAAACATATCATCCATCTCCTGTTTTCAAATAAGACTAATGTTAAATATGCCTACTTTTGAAGTCTTTATTTACTTAAATAATCGGGCAACCTTCCCTAAAATATTCAGAATTGACTTAGAATTAGCCCAACTTCATATCTAAAAAAATCAAGCCTTTTATTCGAAACACTACGTATAAATATATTTTAAATTAAAGGCTTTAAACAAACACTCTGTATGCAAATGTTTATAAAATATAAACTGTAGAATGATAATGATACGAAACCATTTTTTGAGCAAATACATTGCAAATACCTAGAAATATTTTCAGTATATATATAATATTTTCTCCAATATACATAGTTAATGACAACCACCATACAAGCATATAGTTATCAAAAAGTAAAATATACTACCGTTACATAAAAGGGATTTTATACCGGGTGTCTCATGGTAAACCACCGCAGCCCTGTAGGTATATAATTGTAAAATTCTAATCTGGGTTATAAATATAAAAATCCGGTTCCAATAATTTTCGAAATCAGATTGTAGTACAACAAGCGAAATTTTGGTTTGAAACAAAAACACATTTTTAAATTTGAGGAGATAAAATAAGAAATTCACAATTAAAGCTTACTTCAAAACGTCAATTTTTCTACAATGCTAACACTTTACAATGGTTCCTGAGCCAAATCGGACTGTCCTAAATTTGGAATCTCCATCTATTAAACTGGCAACGTAGGAGTGAAAAAAAAATCTAATTTCTAATCAGTATGTGGACTTGGACTTGTGGACAAAAAGAAATTATTTCATAGGAATATTTAAAATAATTTTTTAGTTTCGTGGTAGTTTTTTTGAAATCCGTCTTACTTTCTGAAATTTTTTTAAAATTTCATTATACTCTAAGTATATGAAATATATGTCAAGTCATACTAATTTTATATACATTTTTTTTGGTATGGGGGGTACGTAAAATCACCTAGTGTGTCCATCTGTCTGCCCGTCCGACGGTGAGCACGATAACTCAAAAACGAAAACAGATATCCAGTTGAAATTTTTACAGCGTGGTCAGGACGTAAAAAATGAGTTTGAATATTTACGAGCAACATAGGCTTATTAGGTCTTAGGTCCGTAGGATACAACTTGGAAACCGTAAGATTTAGAATAAAAGTTTAAATCTAAATGTTGTTCCTTATAAAAAAATAAACAACTTTTGTTTGAAACATATTTTGTAAATACCATTGTTTTTCAGTGGGGGCGTCAATTAAGGCAAAATCGTTTTGTCTCATTGTCCAAAAGCCAATGGCAAATTGACAACTAAAGCCAATGGCGATTGAAACGCCATAAGCGGGAAGGTTTTATGAACTTTTATATTCAACACTTTCTATACAGGGTATTTCAACAACTAACTCTGTTAATTGTCTATTTTCATTTAATATTACAAACCGATAGAACTGTCCAAAGTCTAAAACATTTTAGAGAATTTTGTATAGTAGTAAATAACTTTCGGTGTTTTTAGAATGATCAATATCATGTAAGTAATATTACCACAATATACATAGATAGATACATAGAAGGCATGTGTGAATATTTTTGTTTAGTGAAGATACTGTGGTTTAATTAATATAAAGGTTAAAACTATGTTACAGTGAAAATTTAATATGGTGAAGAAGTAAATTATTAAGTACTATGGATAAAAGTACCTATATCAAATACAGAATGTACGATGTTGATTATTTTAAGGAAATAAAATTTAAAATTTTTGAAGTGGAAAAAAAGCGACATTGGGCACTTTTTGGTTTTTGGCTTCCAGTTAACGAGGCTTAAGCCTCTAAATTGTTTCCTATATCGCCGACTTACCTGAAAATTTGAGATTAAGCTTTGTTCACTCTTAAAATCAAAAGTTATACGGTGCCTAGTAGTGCTTTTGCCCAGGAGGTGGTAGAGCAATAAAATCTAATGAAAAAGTGTAATATAAGTATAATTCGAAAAGCCAATACTTTCCGAGTTCTTGGCGATTGAAATTTGGAGTTTTTATCGTTAAATAACTGAAAAACTTGACGTTTTTTGAAAATAGTGTATCCTACTCTTTTTAAAGTACTATAAAAAACCTTGAAAATGAAAAATTTCAAGTCATTTGCACGAAAATCAATGGAATTAAAATGAATAGAAGTTTCCCCTTTCCCATTTTTTTATGTTTTATTCCGCACAAAAGTTGATGAATTTGCCGCGGGAACTCAAATTAATGCTTACCACTTTCCAATTTAGTTTATTTAGTTACTGACAACATGCTCAGAAAGTTTTAACATTTTCGAATTTATAGTATTGTCAGTACCTAAATAAAGTTAATTGAAAAGTGGCAAGCATTACTTACTTTTCATTATAACTCATTTTCATTATGAATTGAAACTTTTCATTTCAAGGTTTTTATAGCACTTTTAAAAGTGTATTAATCCGAATTTCAATCGCCAATAACTCGGAAAGTATTGACTTTTCGAAATATACTTAAATGGTATTTTTTGCATAGATTTCATCGCTCTATTGATTTATACTGCCAGTTTCAACATATATTTTTCTACCTCCTAGACGGAATGGTTACCACCATTTGCACAAAAACACCACTCCAACCATATAACTTTTGATTTATGAATGAAGCTTAAGCTCAGTTTTTGATCAAAATCGGTGCTATAGGTCAAAATTTAGATATTTCGTCCTTTTTTCTCCTCGTTTATTGGAGTAAAGATGGAATGTGCGGATCCTTAGGGTCACACTCAAATGAACAGGTTGTATACATTATATTAAAAATTTCCGAAGCGGAAACTTGATGCAAGCGTGTCCAAATTTCAAGTCAATCCATCGACTACTTTTGGAGAATTGTTGTCAAAAACATATGAAAACTAAATTTTTATATATAAGATAAACTTATTATTTTCTGCAAACAGAATATAATATACAAAATTACCTACTAATAATAATAAAGTGATATTCATTCTTACTATGTAAATACTTGAGGTTAAGGAAATATGATATTGTTACTTGTGGAAAAATAGAAACTGATAGATATTAATTTATTTGAATGGCCAAGAGGCATTTCATGTTTATACTTCAAGCTACGTTACCATTCTCGAAAAGGAAAAAAGATCAACTTAATATTTATTATAGATATAAATTGTTATTCTTACATTATATTTAATCGTTTTTTCGTCCTTTTATATATATAATGGGTTGTTGTTTAATCGCTTGTACATTTATTACTGTAAAAAAATATAAATGTTATTTTATTTTAAGTGCATTTCATAGATTTGTTACTTTTTTTCCGTGTTTATCATATTTATTAAATAAGGTCGAATTTGACATTTGTGTCTCAATAGGTAATATTACGTAAGGTTAGGTTGGATTGGACCCATTGTGATAACATATATGTGTTTTACAACCTTTTCGCTGAAAATTTATTATTTTTAGAGGCTGAGTTAACCTACTTCATGCATATACCATGCACTACAACAGCCCATCAGAAACCATTAATTAAATTGATTTTTAAAGTTAATATTAAAAAAAACACAAACTGTTCCAAAAAAGTGGCTATGAGCCATCTTAAGTCCATCAAGATTTCAACAAAACATAAACTACATTCATTTTCAGTCATAGTATTTTGTGGGCCATGTTTGAAAACTTGGAGGGCAATCAAAGACAATATTTATAATCTTCTAGGGTCTAGAGTCCTGGACCCGAGCCTTCTTATCAACCACGTATCAGGCCATCTTACAATATCTTACTCAATGAATTTGTTATAAATTCCTGGTAAAATTGTAATTATCAAATAAAAAACAGAAAATTCACTTTAATTCAATGTCCAAACGTTTTGGCAATCATTCAGCAATATTTATTTATAGAGCGCGGACAGTTTAAACTCTAAGAGAAAATTATCGCGAAGATGTTTAATGTCTTAAATTTCCATATACCTAAGTGCTCAAAAGCACAAACTAATCTTCTGAATTCGGACCTGATACTTAAAAACCTAATCAGGATAACTACTCACATGACTAGTTTAAGTATGAAATATTTCTGTTAACTCTTTTTCGTTGCGTTGTGGATATTCATTTTTTGAAAAAGAAATCAAATTCAGTGATTTTTTAATATAATTCAATTATTCATAAAAGTCACATATTGGATTGAGTTAATCTTTACTAGTATAACCGTGGTCTAAGTGTGTTTTAATGTATATTGTAACTTTACGCAAAAACTAATAAACCAATTTTTAATGAATTTGTTTTAAGACTTAAAATTTATGAGAAGACTTAAAAAATAGTATATTTACAGGCTGAAGTCCGACATCTTCCAACCTGAACAGGGAGGAGATAAGGCTACTGTTTAAGTAGAACAGTAGAATAGAGACTGTCAAAAACAGCAGGATTTGGTGCTATTTGGTTTTAAAAATGATATAGTCCAGCAAAGTCGACGGGTAACGGCTTGTAATATATAATAATTACAGTGATCTTTGTTGGATGAACAAAAGTTAGATTAAATATATTAGCGGCGTTTACAAAGATATATATAGTGAATAGATAACACTTCAGTTCGGTTAAAGAGCTCACGTTGACAAGACATATACATTCACTTTATACCTTAGAGCTTATTAATTAATATGTCATAATCAAATAGATGTGTAATTATCTAAGAGATTATTAATATGATTAATAAATAAAATTACTTGTACGATTAAATATTCGCTTTAATTACACAACACAATCTAGCAAGCAGAAATTTCACAAACATAAATAACTAAATGGACTAGTTATAGATAGTTGCCTGAAATACCAACAGTATTCATGCAGAGTCGTAAGTTGGATTATCGCCCAAGTACATGCTTCTTTAAATGAATCAGTTTCTTTAAGTATGTTAAAATTTTTCGCGTCATCACAGTAAAAAAGAGTTCCGAATATGTTGACCAAAATATATTATTTCAAAAAAAAAAAACATGCTGGAAATTTTAAAAATAATCGTACAAAACTATTATGTTTATTTTTGAATTGAGTCTGATACCTAGAGGGCCTCTTTTAATTCCGATACCATAACACAAGCAAATGCAAAAACCCGTCAAAGTACTCATTAATTTCGGCAATACTTTAAATCAAGACAAACTTACTACGAAGATATGTTTTTTTTTCACAAAAAATTTATCAAAACGACATAATATTTTCAACATTGTAGATTTTATATTGAATATTTAACGAATTTCGAATAGATGAAATTTACATAAGAGAAATATTATCTCAATATAAACTCATTTATCATTTAAAATTCAAATATAATAGCTCACCTCTTTCGCTCATACGTAGTATTTATTTTGAATTTTTATAAAGATTTTCAGTATTTAATATTTTGGTATAATAAAACAGATAAACCTAATAAACAGGATACGCCAAAATCATGGAAAAAATAAATCAAAATAATTTACTGGCAAAATGTTTATACAATGTCATTCATAAAAAAGGGAACCTTATACACTGAGCGAATATGAAAAATTACAACTGTACTTTTTTGTACAAGGGCTTCCAAGGGGTAACATTTTGAAACATTTCTTCAACTTGAAAGTGCTGCAATTTTTAGATTAAAAACAAAGCGTCACCTTTATAAACTGATGTACTGGATATACTGAACAATATATCCTGATTAATGATTTTTCGTGCTTTATTTCAATATTTTGATGGCGACAGTGTGTGCTTTGATAAGCGGATTCAAAGCTAAACTAAACCTGTTTTAATTAATTAAATTAATTAATTTAAGATATTATTGATCAGGTTCGCATACCACGATTTGCTTCTTATATTCATTAGGAAGCAGATTCCGGAAATTTGAAAAATAATCAAAATTAGCAAGCATTTATGAATGCTTTCATAATCAGTTTGTCTGACGTAATAAGTTATCCTGCCAATTTTCAGTTAGAAATCACTGAACAAAAAAATGATTATGCGCTAAAAACCATTTTGCCGAAAAAGTGCAGTCTTCAAAACCACAAAATTATTCAGAAAATTTAGCAAATTTCTGAAAATTGATAACAAACAAGACATTTTAGTAGTAATTGACCAGGCCTTGCAGTTTTTTGTAGTTTCGGATCAACATAAGTTTGTGCAAAGGTTTTTTGCCTGTGAATTAATGCCTAATGCAATAATTTTTGATAACCCAAATCTAATAGTTTTGAATTACTTTGGGTAGGATTAATAAAATAAATTTTCCAGTTCATGATACCAACTTCATCTAAACTAAGATATTTTGGGGTACGCTTTCAACAAAATGACAAAATTTTTAAGCTGTTATATGTTAAATGCATATTTATGATAAAATATTTTCACCTCAATCTACTTTCAGTTTCTAATAATCTAAAAATTTCGAGGCTATCAAGGGGATTTATTTTTCGAACTTCAGTATTGTTTGAATAATACTGTAGACTATATATTCTCATTCCATTTCCATTCCTTAATTTTGCGTTGAATATACTCTAAGCCATAGATAAAACTTTAGATTGCAAAGTTTTTTTTTTATTATTATTATAAAAAAACACTAACAACTTTTAATCAAAATATTTTTTCTAAGGAGGAACAAGCTCGACATACATCGAATGCAATAGAAAACTTTCATATTATTATAATAACAATGTTTTCCACATCACATAGAATTTTTTCACATCATAGAAGAGTTGTCGGTTCTGCGTCTATTATAGAATATCTACTAATCGCCCCTAATTTACAAAAGTACATTATTATATTTCAGAATTACAAATACATTTGCTTCTTTGTGAATAACCTACACATATACAGATTTCTTATTAAATACAAGTACATATTCTGAATATGGAGTGTTTCAATTTAAATGAACCAGGCTTTTTCTACTCAATTGCGCGAGGCAAACGAGTGGTAATGTCTATCAGCCTTTATGTCACATATGTATGTTTATTCATATCTGGCACTCTAGAGACTGAACGTGTGGTCCGATTTTGAAGATTTTTAAGTCAATTGATTCGTCGTAACTTTGCAAGAATTACAAAAGACGTGGAATTAAGGAAAATTTATATAAATGGTGTCTGGGTGTCGCTATATTTCACACATTTTATATGCTAAGTGGGGTATCATTGCTCTATACTATAGTTAACTACTATAAAATAAGCTAACTAAACTACTGCAATTGTTTTTTTCTTTTCAGTTTTTATGTAACTCAGTCGGGTTTTTTGATTTTTTGAATTTATTTTTTATTTATTCAGTATTTGCATTTTTGAATTCGTATTCGAAAAAATTGATTCAATTGCAGGGGGAAAATATATTAAGTTTACCAGTTTTTTTTTTTACATTAGTAAAGGGTTTCAGGATGAACTGTTTTGGAAATTTTCTTTTATGTTTTGAGTGTTTTAATGATAAAATTTTCAAATTAAGTTTTGTTCTAGGCTATAAAATTAAAAAAAAATATTTTCGTCAACAATTTTGCGTTAGCCTAACAAATTATCTTCAATTTTTTTTTTATTTTGCATGATATTCACTCATTGCGTTTTTATTTGAATATATTTCCTTCCCTCGAATAATGTAACGCTTTCAAGAAACTTATATAAAATATATCCAAGCTAAATGACAAGTTCATTTAAAATGGAACAACCTGTATATATTTAAGGGTTTGAGAAATACTTTGGTTTCTTTCAACCATGCATATATCCGTGGCACCAAAATTCTTCCAATAAATTAAAATATAAGTTTGTATTCTCTTTCATTCTCTATGTTCCTAACTTTTTTATTTCACTGATTTTCTATTTGGAAACGTGTATATATATGTTATCTGTGTGTTGTCTGTGAACACTGTGAACACATACATACACATAAATGAATGAATAAATATAATCTGACCTGAGCTGATGTTTAAACCATGAATTATAACCACATTCTATATATAGGAAATTATTTAGTGATGATGAGGGGACTAAGTTTATGTTAATGGTAATAATCAAAGATGAATCTAAGTCTCTGTCAAAACTTTGTGTTGAATTTTAAAGTAAGTTGATTTTAAATAAGTTTGAATGTAAAGTAAAAACCATATAGTGAATATATCTGTATTTGACGGAGAACAGTTTTCTGACAGTTCGCATTTTGTTATTCGATATGACTATCACATTTATGGTAGCGCAGACTGCAATAAACGAATGTAATGCTTTTGACTGGTCGATGAATGCCAAAACTATCTTGACGTAATTGGCCTTTATTGAGTGACCCGAATTACTAGAAAACAATTCAATTTCTTTTGGAACTATGTTTCTTATCGCACGCTTTCGTACATATTTGTTTGCTGATTGGGAGGTAAAACCAAAAAAAGTGCAATAAAAAAAACGACATAAAAACCCGACATGTAAATTACCTAGGAAACGAAATCTTGATCAATCTATTCAGCTTGCCATGAATTTTGAGATAATGCAAACATATTTTTATAACTGTCAATTTGTATTTTTTGTCATAATTTTATGTTTTACCATTTAAATTGAGTTGTGAAAGTTATCAAATGCTAAAGTTAACAGAGATAATTTAAAGTAAGTAAAAGGAAATTTTTATGCTATGTCATAATAAATATCCTGATCAAACCAAACGTGATGTATGCACATATTAGGTTGAGTACTAAATCAGAAGGATGTCTTTTATAAACGAATACAATCAATTCATAAATAAGTATTTGATTTCTAAAAATAAAATCTTTAATTTTCAGAAAAATATCTAAAAGTTAGCGCTACATTTGTAATATTCCAAGGTGCAAATGGAATATAGTTCCTACCGGGTGTTCTACGGTATCTCTCGTTCTTTATCCTAAATGTGCCTAAATATAAATAAAAACTTGGTTTTGATCTTGGTCTTGCAAAAACTACACATCACTACTTTCGAGCTTCTGTTCTTATTGTAATCCACTTTTGAACAGATACTTAAAAGTAATCTATAGTTAATCATCCAAACATTTTATTATTTAGCATCTCCTTGTTTATACTTGATAACTAAATAGTTGCATCTCACGAACTAGTGCCTTGTATTCGATTTGCAATTATATCTCATGTTCGGAATATTGTTCCGACTATTTTATGCAAAATTGACCATATAACTTTATCTTTCACCACCTACTATAAACTTGACAGTGACGTGGTGACGTAAGCTGTATGTATATATATATATATATGTTTGTTTGTTTGTTCTATGTTATTTCTAATGATAGTATTTTGTATCTGTATAAAATCCATTCATCTGAAATGAGTGACATCAATTAATCAATAGGATGATGATATATTGTGTAACAATGGTGTGATAATTGGGGCGGTTACTTGTTATGTTAAAATTTCTTGGTTGATTGGTCTCCTAGGTAGAAACACGCGATCATCATTTCATTCTATATATTATATATCTACTATACAGAGTGATTTTCCATTTAAAAATGCTTCATTTTGAAAAACGAATTTTAATAGCAAAAAAAACGGTGTAGTACGAATTTTCTTATTTTCGGGGGAATGATAAAATGTGAATTTAAATAAACTTAATTTTTTAACAGATTCTGATTTTTTGCGTCAATTATTTTTCTAAACCTCAATTTTCGGGACCTGATTTTATGGTTTTAATGGCTAGAAACTGTAGGAATAGTAGAGAAAGAAATTTTCTAGACCAAAATTACCGGTTTTTCGAGTAAATAATTCAGAATATTCATAATAACTTAATATTTAGAGAATTTGTTGGTTAAATTTTTTTTGGTATCTATTTAACTTGAAATTATCTGAAATTAAATGTTAATGTCTAATAAAATCAATTTACAGGAAAAAAGTTGATTTTTTACGTCAAAGGATCAGAATCTGCAACAAAAAGTATAAAGTTCTATTTAAAAAAAACGAAGATTATCCATGTTTAACCCGGAAGGACCCCTCGGAAAACAAAACTTGGTCATTTTTTTTAGTACTCCGATCAAAAACTAAACCGGAATTTTTTTTTATTAAAAATCCGTTTTTGGAATAAGTTTGCTGCAAACTTTTTAAAAAAATCATCCTGTTTATACAAATATATTTATACCGGATTGTGAAATAATTTAGGCAAGGGTGTAATAACATGAATCAAAAATTACATGTTTTTCAAAATCCATATTTTTAAAATACTTTTAATTTTAGAAATAGGATTTGTTAAAATTTACATTTTTTTTTTTGAGAACTTAAATAATAAACAGATATGAATAAAAGCTTATAATCTTGTATCTGAAACAACTGAACGAAATTTCACAAATTTCGCTTGCTATGTATTCGGATAAACGATCTACTAAACTCAAAATTTTCAATCCTTTGCCTTCATGGGCGTAGACATACGGATAATTTTAAATCTGACGATCGACACCAATGACTTAGGACCGTCTAGTGCCCAAACGAAGAAACTTGATAATGCGACTTGTTTTGCTTAATTGACTTATTTTGAGCTGTACTATATCTGATAGATTGGCGTATGATAAATACATAACCAAAGAAACAACAAAGTATAAACACTAAATTTTACCATAATTTCAAACGGCTATATATTTGCGAAAAATTAACCAATTTCAATTTGCAATGGCTCGTTTGAAAACTTGTACTTTAATGTGTTGGAATTTATTGCTTAAAAGTTTTTATCGACCCTGACAGCTTTGCACAGAGGGTTGAAATGTTATCTGTAAATTTTATATGAAGTTTAGAAGCATGGAAGTTTAGAAATCTTAAAAATTAATTTACAATTAATTTGTTAAAGCCACTCGAAAGCTTGTTTATTTAACTTGAAAATAAGCTATATAAAATTCCCGTTCAAACTTTTGCAGCCAGATATTCGCTTTCCAAACAAAATTGTGGATTTAAAATCCTGTATCTTTTGAAATAATCATTGCACTGAAACATTTTTCAAATCATTCGAAAACAAAAACTGTCTTCTTTTAAGCCCTGACATATTGTCTTTGCCACTGATCCCTTTTTATACATGTTAAAAAATAGAATTTTCCCATATGGAGGAATGACTCGACATCATTCACTGGTCACTAGATCTTAACTGTATTCAAACAAAAGTTTTCATTTATTTTGCAATAAACTTCTATATCCATTTTGTTTATGTTAATAGCCTCTATGCCGACCCATAATGCGTATAAGTTTTCTTGTGTCACATTTTCAACACAGATGGTTATGATTGCATGAAAATTAAAACCTAAATTTTTATGTTGTAGGTAGGTGAAAAGAAATTGTATGTTTGAAAAAACTATTAAAAAAAATAAAAAACAAACAAAAATTTCAAAAACCGACGCATATAATTTGATAATAATGTTTATTTTTGCTATTGTCATTAAAATCCCAAATGATAGTAAAAATGTACATTTGGAAAAATTATGTAAAATTATGCATAATTTTATGTTCAGAAGAATAATATTTTACAACAGACGATGATGATTCCCATTCTTAAGACAGATATGATGACAGACATTAAAATTGCAAATAAATGTGTAATTTTCAAATGAGCCCCATTTACTATATATTCAAACTGTTGTAAAATTATATAAGGTAGTTAAATAGAACATTTTCATATCTTTAAGCTTCAAGAATATACACATTTGCTATTTTAAATAATTGTAGGTGCAAGTCGTGTACCTTTGTGCGGAATTGCTTACGGGTAGTATCCAACAGTTGAAATCTATAAATATCTCTGATAAGTGGAAGGTACTAACTATTATAGTACTTTTTTCAAAATTTCAAGATCACTTGCCAGTTGATTAATATAAACACGTTTGAAAAAAATACACATCAATGGAAAAATTTTTAGATTTTTTAAATTTGTTTTAACGTTTATTTTGGTGTTTTGTAACTACTACAATTGGAGAAGTACAATTTGTAGTTTAACTAGTGTATACACTTTTTTTACCATATACATAATATGAAATATATCAAGGTATTCTAAGTTTTGTCCCAAGTTTGTAACGCTTTAAAATATTCTTGCTACAAAAAAAAAATTTGGTATAGATGTTTTAAAATCACCTAATTAGACCATTTCCGTTTGTCCATTCTCGTCTGTCGTCAAAAACGAAAAGTGATAGCAAGTGATATTATAAAATGTGCTCAGGAAGTAAAAAGCGAGTTTGATTTCGTAAATGAGCAACATCGATCAATTGAATCTCGGGTCCGTAAAGTCCATCTTCTAAGCCATATGAGATTATAAGCTAACATCACTATTTACCCGTGGGGACGCAAATAAGGTTAGACTTCACACCAAAGCAAAGGTTAGGTTAGAACATACAGTATGTATATTATATGGGTATACCAGTTATGTGTGTGCTATATATATATATATATATATATATATATATATATATATATATATATATATATATATGTATATATATATGACTGTGACTATTTAAGAGTGACTATCTTTCTTTACTTACATGATGCAAAAAAATGGAATGATCGGAATATCTAATTAACTATTAAGAATAATGTAGTGTTTTAGTTTTTTAAGTTATATGCAGAGATGTTAGAAAATTTTGTTTTGTCAAAAAATTTAGAGATATTTCTAGAGGAGTGAAAAATGAACAAAATTGCTGAAATAAATGGGCTAAAATTTGGAATTAACTCCAAGTCTCTAAGGTTTTTGATAAAGCATCAATTGATTTTCAAATGTAAAATTTTTTATAAATGACCAAAGGTGCGCTACTTGTCCCCGTATGTAAATGTTATAGTTCAATAATAATAGTGGTTTAAAGATATTAAAAACAAAATTTTTCCTACGAATGCAATTTTTTTTAATGTTACCGTTGTTTTCAACGATCAATTATCATTTCAATATCATAGTTTTTTATTACAATGTATGTTTGAGATAACAAATAAAGGCCAAACAAGTGAGCATAAGCGCTAGATACATAAAACATCTAAGCGTGTTCGATTTTAAAACTGGAAAGTTTCTGTTTGGAATTTCAATTTCTGACCTAACTTAGGCCCCTTCGCAATCTTTATTTTAAATGGTATATGGTTTTTAAAGTTAAATAAATTAAAGCTACATAAAAGGATTAAGATGATGTCTGTGGCCTTCTCTGATCGTAGAAAAACGAAGATAAACTTTTACTGTTATAATTCATTGATGTTATCAAACATAGATGTAGCAAATCTCTCATTGTATTTCCAGAAAAAAAACCGGGTCATAATTTAAACAAGATTTCTTACAAGTTATATATATTGTGGTTTCCATAAATATTCCCAAAAAAGGAATTCATACCCAATTTGATTATCATCGAAAATAGTTCTTGTTATCTTGAAAGGGTTTTTTAAACAGGCGTAAATGATTTTTTTACAATATCCATTTGAAAAAAGTACAAAACAATGTAGGAAAGATCAATTTCGTATTTTAATTAGATTCTTAAAATAATATAGACAATATAGACAATATTGAGCTGAACATCAGAAGACATGTATGTTAATTTGTTCACGTGAGTTAGTAAGTTGGTCGAAAATTCGAAACAGAGTTGGTGGAAAATTCGAATCAAATGGAAGTATTCATTAGCTATTTTATTTGAACTACTAATTCTAAAAGTTTCGGACCATCTTTGTTGTTTTTTAAAGGATATCCCCAATATTTCCTGAACCCTTAAAAAATAAATTTTACTGAATTTTTTTCTATAAATAATATACCTCTAAAAGTTCAAAGTTTAAATTCTCTGCTTTTAAAATTTTTGTTTGTATATGTTGGCACCGGAAATATTAAAAATATTTATATTAAAATATTTGCACATTAGTTTAAAAAGGTGTGTTTTTAATTCTCACATTTCTATACAAATTATGTAAAAAAATATACAAAAAATAAAAAGTAAAAAGAAAATATTTTAAACTTGAATGAGAAGTGTAGTTCAAGTAGAAAACCCACTTGAAAATGAAATCTAATTTTTTATAAGATATCTAAAGGTGATGATGAAAAACAAAAAAAAAACATCCCTTTCTCCTTGTTGAACGGCTTACTTCTATTTTATGTAAATATATAATATAAAATGTTAAAAAAAGGAGTGTAAAATGTCTTAATTACTGAATATATTGAATTCAGCATTTAAACTTCTCATTAGGAAAACACTTGCTTGACTGTTCTTACAAATTTATTCGTTTACAAGGAGTGGGAATAGGAGTAAAAATTTCTCTCTCAAAATAAATTTATCTTCTTGACAATCTAAGTACAAGATATAAAATTCATTTTTGTTTAAATGTATGACGCAGATTTTTGTTTTATTATAACATGTAAATAAACTATTTTACATCACATGTTCACCGATTAATATTATCGTTTTGTCTTACTTATATTCATTCTAATGCCATGATCAAAACAAATCATTGAATTTTGTATGGAAAGTACATTAAGGGTGGCTATAGTTTCAACATTTATCAATAACTTTCGTTTAGAGAGAATCGGGACAATCCATGTACATTTTCGCAAAGATCTTGGACAATGTATTTAACGAAATAAAACACGCAATTGTTGAAATTTTTACATTAAGCGGGCTTTATGGTTTAAATGGCAATCAATTTAATTTACAATCATCCAATTGACTTGGCCGCTTACGACACTAACGAAAATATCATACATTTTAATTAAATTAATCGTTGTAAGCGGTTTGCAGGATCGAAAACTTAACTAGCTTTCACCACATAAATGTACAAGCTGAAAAAACCGACAGTGTCATATTTCTTCAAAACATTACCATCCATGTTTTTAATACCACGAAAAGATTTATAAAAAGTAGTAAAACAAGTAGTGGAAAAAATGAAACAAATTTTTTTTGGATAACGAACAGAAAAACAAAAAAATTTACAGACTGTCAACCATAACTGTGAACTCCCTTCGATTCTCTTACTAAGCAATTTTTCTTTTAGAAAACATCGAATCGATTTTGAAGATCATCGCCAATTTTTTAGTTTTTTCGTGTATGGAACCATAACCTTGCACTTGAAACATAGCTTTGAACACTCTCCGTTAAGCTACCTTCCTTTCAAATGAAACCAAAAAAATTAAAATCGGTTCATCCGTTTAGGCGCTACGATGCCACAGACAATCAGACATACACACATACCGGTCAAACTTAAAACACCCCTTTATTTAGTTCGGGGGGTTCGAACTGAGAACTGTGTTTCTCTATCACTGTAAGTTAACGGCTTTTTTAATGATTTTTATGAAATATTTGAAAGTCGAAGGGTATTCTTATATTATTTAGAATAAACTGAATCTAAATATATTAGCCTACATAAGACTATTATTACCCTGGTAAAGTTTTTTTTTTTGTGTCTCGTAGGCTTGTGTATTTGGCTCAAACAAAATTATTCTAGAATAGCACTTAGTTTCTATATATATATATATATATATATATATATATATATATATATATATATATATATATATATATATATATATATATTTAGAACTACGTAAAGGAATACAGGTGAAATACACCACCCACATAAGCAACTATGTGCTTGTATATTATATACAACCATAACAGCAATTCCGTTTGCTTTCCATATCAACACCGGTTTAATTACGTAATTTTGACACATAGGTGATGAGTATATACAATGTTTGTGCCTTTAGTTGCTTTATACAGGATGATTTTAAAAAACAATTCAGGTTTTTTTTGAAAAGGGATTTAAATGTAAAAAAGCGGAAAAATCTGGATGGAAAAATTCCAGGTTAAACGATAGTCAGTTTTATTTTTTTTTAAATGAACCTACTTATTTTAGAGGCAGATTCTGATTCATTGCCTTAAAAAAATCAATTATTGTTTGAAAAATTTTTTCTCAGACCTCAATTTTGGGTATCGTAGTTATGGTCACGGCTTAAAATTGTAGTACAACAAAAAAACTATTATTTTTAGTTTGTAAAAAATTTTTTGGTGTTACTTTTTAACTTAAACCTGAAGTCGAATAAAATGAGGAGGGAAATGTTTGGCAATCACACGAAGGTTAGTAAAAAAAAAATATAATAAAACAGCAAAATCTGCTTGAAAATAGATTTTTTATATTAGAGATTAATGATTATAAGAAATCATAATTAATGAGTTTTGTGTATTTGATTAATTTAAAAGTAAAATTTAACACTTATTAACCGATGGGTATATGGGTCAGAATTTCGATTATGATTGATCGGGTACCGTCAATAATCAGCTTTCAATTATCGAAGCAGCCACTCTCTGTGCCACTCCAAGTATGTTTCTGGGCTCATAGCGCATACGCAGGTATTTTCAATCGGAAGCAAATAATAAAATGAAAATATTTGTGTTGGTTTCCATGCGAAATGCAGCTGGCAATTGATTCATTCAGTAAATGAAAAGTCCAGTAAATCCCATTAATTTTTCTCTTGAAGACAACATTCCACCCAATTTACATCGATCCAATTTACTCTTTTTTTTTGGGCTTGTATAGAAAGTATTAAATATAATTAATTGCTAATAATAAATTGTATACATTTTACAAGTTCTTCAAAAATTAAATTATTAATACAAAAATGTAAAATCGTGTATATAAAATCAATTCTAATTTCGTTACAGCTACTGTTTTGTTTGACCATAATAACACATATATTATTTAATATGAAAACAAAGCCATGTAAACTGAATTTAAATTTTGAAGAATTATGGTATGCAAATTGGGATTTTATAGTATTTTCTCATTGGATTCAAATTTCTTCTATAATAATTAATTTACGAAGCACATAACCACTGCATAATAAAATATGTAAGCCCTTTTTCTGTTAGTGTTTCTAACTAAATAATTTTGAATGATGTGAATAATTAATGACTTTGATGATAAGAAATAGTATTTTTATAAATGGTTGAATTTTTCATTATTTATTTTTAGGTATTTTATAGGAAAGCAATAAATATAATATTTTTCGTCATCAAGATTTGAATTTTATCAAATATGTACTCCTTTTACAATTTCTAACACAATTTGGGATTATCTTCAAGGACTACCGTGGCCACGTTATCCAGGATAACACAATATGGACCTTACCTTATGTTTTACTACTATGTTTTTTTTCACTGGCAGATATTATGCGTGTCAAAATTTTGAAAGTAGAGTTTTTTGCAATCTGACACTAAATTACGAAAAGTCTTTGACTTTCATACTTTTTAATACTCGTATTTTTCCAAACAATGAAAACAAGAAAACAGATAAAAATTGAAAAACAATGAAAACAAGAAAACAGAAAAATCAAATCAGTTAGAAGTTTCAAAAAGTATGACAAATTTAAGACTTTTTTGCTTTTCTCATGGATGCCGTTGTGAGAACTGAACCAAAATGAAACGAAACCACAAAGAAAGCACCAGCTTTCAAATAGATAAAGAATCATCAAAATCGGTTCACCCGGTCGAAAGTTCTGGGATAACACAAATAAAAAAAAAATTAAAACAATACAGTCGAATTGATAACCTCCTCCTTTCTTGTTTGAAGTCGGTTAAAAAAAGAAAAATTCTACAAAAACATTCCTTAGCGCATAAAACTAATCTGCCTAAAAAAAAAAAGAAAAACGACAAAGAAGAATATTGAAATAGAACAAACACATGAATTAGATTTTTTTTTTAATAGTAACAAAAAAAAAGATATAATCCATAATCCATGTTACAGCTATTTTAGGTGGTCCATCCCGTACATAACAAATCAAATCATTCACAAAAACAGTTATATGATCAGCATCATTGCTTTTTGTGTTGAAGAACCAGAAGAACAAGATACGCATAATAATTGTTTACGATTACAATAATGTAACAATAAAAAATTTAATATCAAAATGAAATCTTTAATATATCATCATATCGATTGTGGAATATGGTATGATATGATACCTATGGTATGGTAGGTATAACAAACAACATGTAGAAGAAATGAACATGAAAAATTTATCAGAAAACTATAAAGTTAATTTAGTGTGAAATACCTGAAGAGTGAATAATTAAAACAATAAACAAGTAAACAAAACACATAAATTTTAGATAACATGAATTATTGATTTACCTATTATTATAGTAAGTAGGTTATACTGTACTATACAGTACGTCCCAAAAGTTCTTTACCCTTTAATGATTCCTCCTAAGATATGAGGGAAAAAACTCAACAGAACAGAAATCATATTTCTTATTCATTTCATATTTCTATTAAAATAGGATTTTATTCTTTTTTGTTTTTAAACATCCCAACGAAAAATTACTTGGAGATCGCCTGGGGTATACATCGTTACCCCACTGGATTAAAATAAGGCACGGAGCCAATCAAAAACAAACTGAGAAAACAAAAATAAAATAATTTATAGTAATTTTGTTCCAAATGGGTTTTGTGTGGGTCCCAAATGAGAAATGCCAGCGTGAAAATAAGTAATCAGAGATGGGAAACCCCAAGGAAAAAAAATTAAATATTTACATAAAACGGGTGGAGATGGTGGGGATTGTCAGACGACACTACCAAAAGGTTCTCAATTCTCAGATGAATTTCCAACTCTCAATTCTCGCTTTCGATGTGCACAAAGCGTGCATCAATTGGAGAAAATGTATCTGTATCACCACAAAAAAAAAAAACACTGTCTTTACGTAACATGAAACAATTAACCTGCATACCGATCTTAATTCCAAGTTCAATTTAAAGAGGCTGTAGAGTGGGATAAAATATTAAAATCGTCGGTTTTTTCCTTGGGAATCCCCTCCATATAAATAAATCGCCCCTTATCTTACTTTGTTTTGTCTAGTAAACGATCCTACATAAAGAAATTCGTTGATTTTCGATACAGCGTGTAAGTTTTTATTTTCGAAAAAAAAATGACTAAAAATGTTTCCAGCAAATTGTTCATAGCAAAGAAAGTCACCTAATAGGCATCTTGCATTATTGCTTTACGTTGAATTTCAAAAAGATTAATTCGATAGGTAAGACATATAATTGAAATTAGAAAGTATTTTCTTATTAAATTACTTTCTTAAAAAAAAATTAAACTACAATAAATTTTCATGCATGGATAAATTTTGACATTCTATTTCTGCCGCATCTATTAATTAATATTTCTAAATATAATTGAATCAAAAAATATTGGCTAAAAAAAAAACGTTTACATTTTAAAATGGCATCAATTTCTCACCAACAACAAAAACGAGCTGACCTTTTGACAGTCATTGAAGATTCCATCCAAGGTTTCTACGATTGGCCCCGTCTTTGGCACGTAAATTCTAGAATAAAAGTTTTTTCGGAATTTACCGTGCCTTAAAAGAAAAATTTTATTAAAGGGTGTTTAAGGACTGAGGCAACCTGTATATACAAACCCGTAATATGTATACATTATAAATGTGTTGTTTATCTTTGGCATAAAACGAAAATGAACAACATTATTTTGGTTGGTGAGGTTGCTGTACAGAAAAATATTCTATTATATTTACCTACTAAAATTTCAATCATATAGAAAGTATACAGTCTTTATACATATAATTTCAAAATTTATTGTTGAATTTTTTGCCGACTTCTTGAATTAAATCGACTGTGAATTTACTATCTAAATATGTTGTCGAATATCGAAAATATATCAAATCGTTGGTGCAATTAAAATATTTAAAAAAAATTCAACTAATAAGTATTTGGGACTTACCCGTTGAAACTGGATCCCTGGATAACACGAGCCCTGAACACGAGGAAAATCTTGGGATAAAAGGATAGGGAATCGCACTTCAAAAACTTTTGTTATTAACGAAATAATTTTATAAAATAGTTTAATTAACACCAACCTCTTCACAGATTAACTTTATGTGGAACAAGATTCAAAATTAGACTCAGTCGTCAAGTTTTCAAAAACAAATACTAACTAAGAAAAAAAAAATTCAATTATTAGATAATGCTTACTGAATTTGCATGTAAGGCAGTAATGTGAATAAAATAGTTTATCTCATCAAAAATTGATGCGACGCCATGAAATAACATAATTATGAATTGTAAAAACTCACTAGCGGCAAACTGCGGCCTCAACATTTATGTTGTACAAAATTTAAACAAAAACGGTAATAAAATAAATAAATAATAATAACCTCTCACAAGTGAAATTTACAAATTTAAAAAACCCCCGACAAATTTGGCGGGTACAGAACCCTAAACTCGCATTTGAAACATATCTATGAAGATTCTCCACTAAAATTACCGTTTTCTTTAAAGCCTTTTCAGTACTTAAGCTATGCCGATTCTAAATAGTTGGATTGTGTACAAAAAGGGCAATCCTATAATGTTATATCACATAGAGAAAAATATAGTTTTAGAGTGTGTGTGTGTGTAGTTCGGTGGAGCGATAAAATAAGAGATGGCGGTAGAAAAGTCGTTGGAATGAACTTGATATATTTTTGTGGATACCATATGGTTTTCGTGTGAAGGTGTTTCTTCAACATTTATGTCTATAGCTTTCAATTTTTGATACCGACTAGGCTCTATCGATATCAAATTTTTTCATAATTTCTCATTTTGATCATATCATTTATTTATTTTTTTCCACCGTAAAAGATATATATGTTGTATATTGGTTTATTGAAAAAATTGTTTCCTTAGGCAGCACCTCAACCACACCGCTGCAATCCAGCGCTGGAATCTAGATGATTGATGCCGGCATCTAGATAAGGAAAATTTTGTTAAATAGAAAAAAATGAATTGGTGCATTGGCTGGTGCTTCAACCTAAGTGGGTTTTTTTACTTTGTGTATACATATATTTACTATGTGGGTTTTTTTACTTTCTTATCTAAACAAAACTGGAACCATTTCGCCTTAACTGGAACCATTTCGCCGCATTTTCAGGCCCCTATTTGAGAATCTCTGGATAATTCGCTAAAAATATTCACTGAAAAGATAATGTTTATAAATTTTTAAACAATATGAAGAACTAAATTTTTAAACTATTTAAAATATAGACTAGGTCTTCTAATAATATGAATACACAAATGCACTTAGGTAATTAACCTCTCGTGAGTTTTATACCTTTTTCAAACAAAATTCATTTTCATATTTAATATCTTAATTTGATAATATTTCCCAAACATTCATCTTGCCTATACAGCGTTATTTATATTGGTAAATAAGAACCTGTGAAACCAATTGTTATTTTAGAATTTGCCAGTAAAAATTGGGGTTCAACTTTGAAACAAACGCACCAAAAAAATTTTTGATTTTAGGTTGAAATTATTTGTACCTCATTTTCAACTTTGATGATGAATTTTGTTATAACTGCATGAATATAGACGAAAAATAATATACCTCATGGTTTTCGAAATATCGAAATCTAAATAATTAAACAAAAATTTGAATTTTCGATATTTTGAAAATTACTCCAGATATTAAAATTGAAAAAAAAAATTATTAAAATTAAATTTGTGTCCCCACTACCGTTTTTATATATCCTTAATTAGTCGGGCACAAACTTCTTGTTTTTTTGTTTTCAGAAATCTATTAAGATTTATAATTATAAAGTTTTTTTTTAAATTTCCACAGACTAGTTTTGGAGAAATCTATGAAAACATATCATCCATCAGCCGTTTTACTATAAAACCCATGTTAAATATGCCTACTTTTGAAGTCATTCATTTCAGTCCTGCTTCATAAAACAAAATATCAAGCATTTAAAATTGCCATGGTGCTCGTACATTCTTACATCTGAAAATATTTGAAATCATGTGTCGAAAGTTGGGGTCTAGGAAAAAACATTTTCAAACTTGAGTTGCTTTCTTCTACAAATCTACTACAAAAACTATTTAGTTAAAAAAAAGGAAGTTACTCCCCTTTAAAATTAAACCATGCATGTTTTCAAATTTTAATATTCAAAATATACACTTGGAACTTTGAAAAATCACCCTATTTTTGTACTAAGTTAAACAAAATGTGAAATTATTTTGCAGTCATTTAAGAATATTAAGAGCCAAAAAAGGGCAATATTTATTTCCTTGCGATAAATTGTCTATGTGATTAATCACTCAAGTTTAGACACGCAAGGGTTAATTGTAGTTACTCAAAAAGTTTATTGGCATCCTTTCAACAAGTGTGGTTACATGGTAACACCTTGTATCAACAACGATCAATTATTTGTCACGTAAATTTTTTAAATAAGATCTTTCCTAGTTTTGTATATCATAAATTTTAATAAATTTCATAAACTTTACGCCAATAATCCACCAACAACTGACGGGATCGAGAATATTATTCAGTCTGCAATTCGCTAAATAATTCCATCGAGAAGGATATTTCCATAGTAGGTAGTTATCCTATTATTGTGAAAATCATTTCGCCATGGGACTTAAAATAGAATTATGATGAACGGCTTGAACTGGAATTCAACACGCGTTGAATTAATAGATAAGTATTAAGAAGTCATAGTAATTTACACCAATTCTGTTAGAATTTATGAATAAACTTGGTTGTTATTCATAGCTCAGTCATTTTATAGTGTTTTATAGCATCAGTGATTTCCCCAAAAGTTTTTCCAAGTTTATTTGATGTAAGTATTATGATGAAATGAGAAAATATTTCATACCATATGCACATAGAATGGGTAATTGACAGGTTAACTGGCCATTTTATAGAATAATAAAAAAAATTCCTCTCGAAATCTTTCAACGTAACATAAAATAGTTCATAAAATGTGAATTTTTACTTCAATACTTCAAGTTGAAAAGTTATCTAAGCATACTTGAATAACCAAATGTTTCATCCAAAACGTTTTTCTGAGTCTTTACTTCCTTGTATAAAGTAAAGGAAGTAAGTATTGTAACCACGAAAATATCGAGTTTCCATTAGAAATATCCATTTTGAGCATCCCTGACTCTGAATTTTATATAGTTTCAACATGACGCTTGTAAAAAAGATTATAGGTCTGAATCATATACATCTTCGATCTCCCTTCGTCGGTCTTATTTTGAGACCGAGCAGTTTGAACATATGTACGTTTGAGCATATGTGAGTACAATAACTTAAGGGGTTATATCCAGTTTAGAGCACAAAAAACACCTTCTTAGGAGTTTTTTTTTTGGAAGACCATTTATATTACATAAATAAAAACGAAGTATACATAATACAAGACATTTTTTTTTAAATTTTAAGATCCCGTTGTTCGATTTCAAATTTTGAGATGGTACTGCTCCTGTAGGCAATCTCCTGGAGGTCTTCCCAAAATGGGTGTCTGGTAGTAAGCGCCAAAATCCAGTTTGGATTATTCAAAATGAAAAAATCCAGAAAATTTCTATAGTCGGTAGATAAATACAGGAAATAAACGAAGGAATAATCAAAATTATAATTTTTACCAAAATGGTGGTTTGTAAAAAAAAGGTGCCTAAAATTTCGAAATAATTTTCAGAAATCTTATTCCTTCGATTAATACCTGGGGAAAATATCTAAGAAGGTTGTGTGAAAATTCGAAACTGATCGTTTGAGCCGTTTCGGAGAAATCTTCTCACCATCTTTGACAACGCTGTTACGAGATAATTTTTTTTTATCCGTTTATCATCGTGTATATTTCTCGAATCAATTTGAATTATTCAGAGAATATATTTAAATATATATATATACATTCCGGAAATGCAAAAAAAATTCGATTCTTTGAAAACTTTATCCACTTGAAAACCATTATCCATATAAATAGAGCTGTTGGAATATGGTTTTTTGCGAAAAATTTTGTTATTTTGCTTGTACTTAACGTTAACGATAAACAATGACAATTTTCGTTTATAAATTTCGAAATAAATATCTGTTTAGACTATTCCTGAATCTATTTTGGTTAATTTACAAGTGTACAAGGATGTCGTGTGGTGCCTACATCATATATTTTTTTCTTGATAGTCTTGGTACATATAATATCCCAGATGTTCGTGAACTATCCATAACGTATAAATGTTTGTAATCATTTTTATGCAAAACTTCATTGGTTCTAGCATTTATATATATTTTCTTTTAAAATGTTGGTAGTCAAATTAGTTTTCTATTGGTAAAAGGAAAATCGTTTCAACGATATCCTTTCAAGCATATATATGTAACCGCTTTATTTAAGATCCGTTAGTTTATAATAACTCTAGTAAAATTGTAAACCTACGATCGATTGTAAACAAACAATAAAATTTACAATTTATTGCCATTTTAACTAGCAGTTTATAATCTCACGATTCGCCAAATTATAAATGAACATGTTCGCTACGTTAAATCACTGGACAAGCTTATTGATATAAGAAGCATTTATTGGTGTCCTGAGGGCTACGAACCCGGGATCTTAATTAAATTTATTTATAGGTAAGGTAGTACGAGCATCAAAACAATTTTAGATTTAGGGCTGAAATTATTCGTTGCTTATTTTCATCTTTGATGTTGAATTTTGTTGTCACTTCATGAATGTAGATGATAAATAAGAATAAAATTTTTCGTTACCTTGGTTTTTGAAATATCGAAAGCTAAATAATTTTAAAAAATTTTCAATTTTCGATATTTTAAACATTACTTCAGATATCGAAAAATTATATTATCATATTTTTCGTCTTATTTTGTCAAGTTATAACATAATTTGCCATCAAAATTGAAAATATAAATTTTTTAATTTGTGTTCCCACTACCGTGCTCATACAGTCTTAATTAGTCAGGCAAAACGTTTTTTTTTTTCAATAATTAATTAAGGTTTTATCTTTAATTTAAATGGGTTTTTATTAATTTCCACGGACTAGTATTGGAGAAGTCTATGAAAACGTATCATCCATCTACCGTTATGCCTACTTTTTAACTCACCATCAACCTTCCTCGATTAATTTTTTCAGAATTCATGTAAAAATCAAGTTTTCTTTAAAATTGCTTTGGTGCCCGTACAACCTTAACATTTCATCTAGTTACGATTTGACTGGAAAATATTTTTAGTTTTTATACTTACGAAAACAAAATCGTTAAGTCAGTCCAACAATTCGTTAACAATCCATACACAATTTACTATATGACTAGATTTTTTATAAACTATCGATTCTTACAATAATCCTGTGAGATACATACAATCGTTATAACGACAGTTTATTCAAATTTCATGTTTGGAATTGGATATAATGAACCGACTGTTACAGCTTTGACGTAAGCTATTTAAAAAGATAAACTTTTTTTAATATATAAATGCGGATATTTCAGAAAGTCATGTATAGGTATTTGTTTTAATATTCTTGGCCATGACAAGGCCAACCCATAAATAATCGTAAAAACGAAGCGTATTATGGGCACATGGTAAGTATATGTAAGTATTTCTCTTTTTGTATAGACAAAAAATAATTCATTGTCAAGTCACAAAAGCTGCTTCCTTTTTGAATTTTCTCATCTATGGTGTACACAAATTATTAAAAAAGATAGTCAGTCACGGGAACTGACGATTTATGTGAAAACTTAGAATTTTGGAATAACTGGCTTTCGGCCTGACTGGAGCTTTCGGCAGTGCAGCTTGCTGCGCTCGCATATAGCTCTGATAAATACCTATTTAACAATACCTGAATAATAATAAATTATACCTTAATACTATTCAAAATATATAATAGCTGTTTCTGATAAATATGGTGTGAGCGCAAAGAAATACATTTGAATTATAAGATGTAACGTAATATATAATTTATATGCGTTTCCACCATTTATTTCATGGGTAAAAACAAGAAATAAATAAATAAAAAATCGGTTCATCCGTTTAGGAAAAGTTCAATTAGAAACACACGCGATGACGGCGACGATAATATTTTGATGTGGAATGCTCAAAAACATTTTCTAGTGAACCGAATTGTGAATATAGACTATTCTCACAGCCACTTGAACACGCACAAAAAATTCAATTACAAACAAACGCGATGATGGTGACAGTGACGATGATGCGAGTTTCATGATTTTTGTTTGCCCAAAAAGTGCTCAACGTGCCAAAAGATGTTTTCACTTCAAAAAATTTTACAAACGAAGGGAGCAGAGATAAAACGTATTTAAGTTGTTTTATTCGAAGAAGTTAAAGGTTTAGTTTTCGCAATCAATACTGTTCGATTCAAAATGATAATTTAAAATAAGTTTTATATTGTTAGTTTCACTGCTTTTAGCGCATGTATTGTTTGTTATCAGTTTGTTTGTATTTGAAATGTGACTACAAAACATTGTCCTTTACTTCAAAAATGATTTGTAAACATTAAAACTCAACAATAATTTTGAACAAGAACAACTATGTAAATTATTATCTAAATTAATTTATTAAACTTACAAAACTTAAAACAATTATGAACATAACATGTAAAACTTTAGAAAAATATTTAAATTCAAAACTGAACATAAAATAAAATATTAGTTTAAATTTTGTTCCTAGAAATATGCGTGGTATGACATATTTTATCACAAAATATGTAATAAAACTAAACGTCAAAATCAAATTCATTTTATTTTTTGTTTTGCAATGGAACTAAAAAAAATTACAAAAGCTTATTGCCTGGTTCATTGGTTAACGCTATTAATCAACTTGGCATTGACCGTAACTACTGTCTAGTTCATTAAGTGTAATAACCTTAAGTCCAAAATAGAAAGAATAAACATAAGCCTTAATAAACTGGAATAATGGGTTTCTTAAATTTGCTTCTTTAGATAAAAATAGACCCTATTTGATGTGTGTACTTCTCTACACTTTAAACAAGAGAACGCTGAACACAAATACCTTGTCCCTGTTTATCAGATCACAAAATATGTCGGAATACCAATGGGGAAAAGTTAATCGATGATCTTGGATTTGACTTGGACTAAACTGAACATAACGCCTCCAAAATAATTTGAGAGTCGCACGAAAATATTACTCTTCCGATGCCAAAAAACAAAAAATTCAAATTCACGAATATTGAACATCATGATGCCAAAAAACCTGCATCTCGGTTTACAACTACAAATTACAGATGATTTGGGCATAACTATCATTAAGATTTTCTCCAATATTTTTGAGTAAACTGTCCGAGGTAATGAAAAATTGAGAAGTTTAAAAATGTTTCTCATATAATACTAACAACTCAACGGAAACGGCACAATTCTGGAATGAATGCGTTTTTGTAGCCTCTGACATCAAAATTTGCCGCTTTTAAGCCTTTGATTTGAAATTGTGCCATTTTTGTTTTATTCAAGGGAGAATCAATTTCTAAAGCTATGAACTAATGTAAATTTACAAGAATTAAGGTAAAAATCAATGTCAAAAATTTATAAGATTGGGGAAGGAAATTTCCTGATAAAAAAACCATTTTATACTTAAAACACTTTAGCTGAAGCCGACTAAATTTCGTAAAAACTGAAGAAAAAAAAGTTAAGGAAAACTTTGCACTAAATTTCTGCCAAATCTCTTCGATTACAAAAAAAAAAAAAACATTACTTGATGTTCAAATTTACCCTGATCGCTACTCGAATTCAAGATTTCTATCAGCTAAGTCAATCTACAAGATTTCCGTTAGCTTTCACCCTAAAGATCCATTCACACCCTCGCGAAATAGAAATAAGGTCGTTCGACGCAGCGTCTTTTGTAATCGATTCAAAGGCAATACAAGGAAGCCATGGCGAACCATCTCCACTTTCTCGGGTAGTTTAATAGCTATTGTGGCTTATATCAACCATTATTTTGCTATTGATAAGGATTAATTTCTCAAAAGAACGTTTTTTCAACAAAATTGTTGCTGTTAATTTTATTAAAAAATTTTTTTTTCTAAGAAACATGAAGATAATTTAGTCCTTAATAGGGAATATTCATGTATTTTTTTATATTTTTAATTCATTGTTTACACCGTTATAACAAACTAAAAAAATATAAATACTGCTTAAAAATGCTGTATTTAAGTGTAAAAAAATATTTAAAATACATTATAATTTTGAGATATTTAAACGCAGTTTTTTGGCGCTCTCTGTTGATGACGTATAAGTACGTGATCTGTCAATTGGTGACAGTTCAATGTATAATTTACACTTAAAAAAAATGAATTTACAACACAGAATTTACACTGGTTATTATTAAGTTTTTTAATAAAAAGCCGTAGAATAGTATAATTTAATGAAATACCATATAAAATGTAAGTAACTAATATCATACAGTATGTCAACAAATTTGACAAGTCCGTACTATGATGTCACGTCCGTATAAGAATTTGAATTTCCGTTTTAGAAATTTTGAAATCCCTCACTGAATTTGTACTTTTATTAATTAATTTTAAGTAATTTTCGAGATATTAATAACTAAAATAATGGTTTAGTTGAAATTCCCAGTCATTAAAGTTACGGAAGAAAAATATTTGAAACAAATTTAAATTTCATGAATATTCCCTATTTTCAAGATCTGAAGGGGCTCCGATACTTTTCGAAATACCCTGTATAACTTAAAAATATCAACATTTTTGACGGTTGTATAAATTAGTAAACATTAAAATTCTAAAAGTTGAATTGTGAAGCAATAAGTTTCATAATGAATAATGTTTTAAATCTGTTTAAATTGAAATATAAAACTAAAAACTAATATAAATTCTGTGCTCAAATTGTATGCATATAAGTTACTTAGATATTTCATTTAATATGATAGTAAAATCAAGTTTTATACTATTACTATAGTATAGCTTACATGGATAGCATGTGTGAGGGAACGAGGACAACCTGTATATACACACACGTGTACACATAAACGTAAGTATGACAATAAACTATATAGTCTGGTGGGAGGCTATAACAACTTCATTTAGAACGCTGTTATACCAAACAAAATACAAACAAACTCCCAAAATTCATATATACCTTACCTACCTAACCTATCTACCATATATGCTGTGTATAGTAATAGAGAAAACTTTATTATCATTTTATAGTTATATTGTTGTACCACAGCTATTTTAGCCCAGGCATTTATTTATATTACCTTATCGGCGAATCCAATTATGAATACCAATGTTTATTACTAGTTGAATTCTTCAATGGAATAGGATATTCCACTATTTTTGAAAAAGTACTTCAAATTGTTGATTTTGCTAATAAAAAGCCAACAAAAATTTATTTCGGAAAAATACACACACTATCTTGCCAAAAACTTCAATTAAATTTTACACCTTTTTTTAAACTGTCAAAAACGCGGGCATCCAATTTGATGACGTAATATGGGTATCACTATACGAAATAACACAAATAATTTTGACAGATATATTCATAGACATCTGATTATAATATAAATATAAATACTTATCTATGTATATATTATACACAACTGTCTACACTGAACTAACTGATGGTCTATGACTCATACCGCTATGACATCTTAGCAGGGCTTACCCGCGTTTTAGGTCACGTGATATATATTTTAAAAGAAAAAAATGCTTTTATGACTCGAAATCAGAATATTTAAGTATATATTTACATAAATTTTAACTTTTTTCAAATTTCATGATTTGACTAACGATAATACTCTATGGTTAGCAAAACAAATCAATTTTTCGTAAAATATTTTTAGCTAAATCAAATGAAAACCTCATAAACCTTACACGGTGGACCTTATAAGCGTCACAGGATGGAGAATGTCAAACGGCATCAAATTAACTGAGTTACAAAAAGTTGTTTGCATTCTACATTTATTCAAAGACTTTGAAGATCGAGATGTTGCGGCTATATAGAAATTCTACATAAGGACAAAACGGAGAACTTATTTGTTTGAAATTGATTAGTAACTGTGAAATTTTACTATTAATTTAATGAAATAAACAAAGCTAGATGATTTACTCTCATTTTATTATTTGTTTCCAAAAACAACAGTTTTTATTCAGACATTTTTTGCAAGGGCGATTTAATATGATGTGTTTTCAGTGTTTTTTGATACATATCGGTATGAAACCGGTAATGTACGCCATGGGTATAATAATTTTTTCTTCTTTGACAAAAGCAGCATGCAAACAAGCAACATTTTGTAATTCGAATGATTCAATTTTGTACATTTGCCACTGTGTGATGAATCGAGGCGTGTTTTGTATTTTATAGCAGTACCTAACTTTTTAGTTATCATACAAACTTAATTTTTCGTCCAAAACGGCCAATTTTATTGGTAAATTATTTATTTTCCGCTCTAGGTTTATTGGTAAAATGTTCTGCAAATAAGCTTTGTTATAACCTCCTCCAAGGAGGGGTGGCAAATTAACGGACACTCTTTATATGTGTGTACTTGTTACGAACTATAAGCTGGTTTTGAATGACTGTTGATTCCTGCCGAAGCTGTTCTTGCTAATGGTGAACTTACGAAAGATTAAAATAAAAGAACGAACTTATGATAATTTCAAAAGATTTTCTAGTAGTTTCATAACGATAATATAGAAAATTGCCAAAACAAGGCTGAAAAGAATATGAGAAATCAACGTCCCCGTCAGTTTCCAAATATTGTTTTAAAAACTTTGGATCAAAAAACCTTACGCAGCTCTTCAATAACCCCAGAAAAAGCGATTCATAAAGTTGAGAATGAATTATACCTTTCTTAAAGTATCTTTAAATTGACTTCTTATCGAAAATGTGATATATTCAGGAGAAAGTGATGGATTCGACTTGATTTTCATTCTTTCATCATTAAAACCCCCTAAATGCTCCAATAAAATTATATATGCTGAATCACAATCAAATTAAATACTCGAGAAAAGTAAATACACTTTAAACTTATTCGAATTTTCTTTAAATTAAAATGATAGTTTTAAGAAATTGATGGGTACTTCAATATTATGGCCGAAATTTTCGTTGAAATTTTCCAATACAATCGCTTAAATTATATTTTCAACAATTTTCAAGAGTGTGGGATCTTACGTCGTAGGATAGTTTAAGGAAGTTTAAGTTTATTTACGTATACTTGATACTTCGAAAATTCTTACAAAATATTTGAAAAGATACTTAAATAAAATAAGTAAATGTTGATTCAACTATTTCTATAAATGAAACTCATATTCAATTGCGACACTATGGTTACAACTCTGCTAAATTTAAATGTCTTTTAAACTATGTAAGTATAACTTTAAACACGATAGTGCGCTTATGCTATGAACAAACAGTCAAATTAGTTTTGAAGAACAATGTTTTTAAGATGTTTAAATGATTCAGTTTCCAGAAGATATAGGTTATGCCAACAGTAGTGCATAATTATTGGAATATTTGGAACGAATTTATCGCACGGTACACATTTTTCGGATGATAGATAGGTACACTATAATAAGTGTAACATTTAAATCGCCACGAGATTGTTTTTGAATTAAAAATTTCATGACGACACCATATACAAACCGAAGCACTCTGTGTCCGAAGTAAGGTACGCTTGCAGGACACACAGTAACATAAATCCCGACGAATACTACGATAGAGCACTTCCTTCAAGAAGTATAATTTCCTAGTTTCGCATCCACTAACTCAACTATACTTCCAAAACAATACCGGGTGATAACTAAAGATATAATTTTTTTTGGGAGCCTCAATCGAACAAATCCGTTCTAATGACCAATGTGGTTGAAGATCAGTATTTCACAAACTAATTTAATCTAATAAGGATTTTTTGGGGCACAATCTAACTCATATAGCAAATTTGTTTTACACTGAATCGAATGGGAAAGAACCGAAGGAGAATCGTGATCAAGCAATATTTTTTAAGCAACGTATAGTGAAATTAAGAATATATTATGAAATACTACATTTCAGCCTCGTGACCCATTCCATTCGGATCAGCGTGAAAACTTTTATCAATAAAATAAATAATTAAAAAATTAAAAACCCGTTAAATGTATCGAGCTCTTTGTAAGACAACAGGAAATAAAGACATTTACAAATAACTACTCCTAGACAGTCGAGTAACAAATACATACAGACATAAATACCTATAAGATACGTGCGTCTGACAAAAAGACCAAAAGAGCGAACGCTAAATTCCTAAATTATCATATTTCGAACTTAAGACCGATTACATTCGATTCAGTGTTCCAAAAATTATAAAAATTCACCTTTTCGTGCATAAATGCACAACCGATACTTTCTATAGGATTAAATTATCTCATTTTTCTCTGAGTGAATTCTTTTATAAAAATTACTTTCACAAAACTACTAATCCATTTATTCTACTACAGTAAATCTATTTGTTGAATAAATGTATATACATTTCGACGAAATATTTGCACATTTTTCAGAAATATGTTATAAATGCTAGCAAAATACCATAATATGAATCACACGTAATTTTTATAGGTACAAATATAATAAATACATGTAAACTAAAAACATCAGCATAGATTTGTTGTAAATTTTATTCGAGATCATTCGTACGTGATACTATGATGAAAGAGAAGAGTTGAAGTTGACGATTAATGATTTTAGCAACTTTTAGCTCAAAATTTTTAAGCATTATTAAACTATTTTATATAATAGAGGACATAAAACATGGAGACAGTCAAATCAAATATAAACTAATTATGTAAACAGAATATATAAAATTTTTTGTATGTTTGTAATGAATAAACTCAAAAACTACTGAATAGATTTTAAGTATATAAAACAATATTATCAGTTAGTTACTTTAGCTCCGTAAAAATGGCATGCGAATTTATATAAAATGCTTATTAGAATCATTTGCCCACCCAAAACTATCGTTTAGTCAAGCTCGCATTGAAAGTTATGGAACAATTAAAAATTATGACATCAGCACCCCCAGATGCAAATTTTCATAAAATACCGATTAGAATCATGTGTCTTCATTTGTCCACCCACAAAAATTTCGTATGTCAACCCTCTCATAAAAAGTTCTCTCCAGTAGTTAACACAGCGACTTTAACAGTTGGTGCACATTAAAATCTAGCTAGATCGGTAAAAATCTTCACAATAATGGGTCCCGACTTTTAAAGTCGCTATGTAAACTACTGGACTTGTCTCTTTCGTTTTAGATTTTTTTTGAAGCAGTCGGGTTTTTTATTTCTTGAACTATTTATTTTTGTAGTGTATATTTAAATTCCAACACAAACAAACGAAATAGTTTCGTACGTAAAAATTCAAATATTATTCCTCTATTCGCACCGTGCGTGAGCTTTATTGGAGGCGTTTCCATGGTAACGATACACTACTTTAATTATAGAATTGTATGGATGCATATATAATTGTATGGGATGCATTTATGACTTGCTATGAAAATTTTATATTATTGTCTCACAAATTTAAATAAATAATTATGATAATTTACATTTAAAAAATAATATTTGTGCAATTTGATTTCTTATTTTCACAATTTTTAATGCATTAAGTTTAATTAATTAGTGTTTTTCAATAATTCTAATTTGACATTTTTTATAACATTAACATGTAAAGAATTGTAAATTAGTCATAATAGCGTCCTTTATCGCCATAATTTTTCACTGGAAAGCTAGCATCGATTTTATTGCCCCTACCATGATTACGCATTCAACGAATATGATTGTAAATATAAGCACAAAGATTAAATTTGCAAATTTTATTAAGTGGTTAATTGTATAAAGTGGTTAATATACTTTTGACATAGGTAAAGCGTAAGTTAAATTTGCAAAACCAAATTTCTAATTCACAAGTTTTGTGGTTTTGATACAAAGGAAGTACAGTAAGAATGAATGTATCGGACATTTATAGTAATAAATGCATTGTACACATGATTTACTAATTAATAAATAAAGGATCTCTAAAACATTGATATGAATCACCCAAATTTCGAGTCTAATCAAACATATACAATTAATTTGGTTCTTTATACCGCCGCTATATAGAATTCTACAATCATCTATGTTCCATGATTCTGCATACGTTACAATATCAACAGTCGTTCAATCCACGTACTTTTCCTAAACGTATGTACACCATCCCTAATGCTTACTACAAATAATATAATCTAAACGAAACTACTAAACCTTCTTACTCCATCTGGATACAAAGTGTTACAAAAGAGATTTATACAAAAATTATTAATAGTCTTTTATTCGCACCGTGCGTGAGTTTTATAGGAGGTGTATCCATGGTAACGATACATTACTTTAATTATATAATTGTATGGATGCATATATAATTGTATGGATTGCATTTATGACTTACATTGTAAATTTAATATTATTGTCTCACAAATTTAAATAAATAATTATGATAATTTACATTTGAAAAATTATATTTGTGTAATTTGATTTCTTATTTTCACAATTTTTAATGCATTAAGTTTAATTAATTAGTGTTTTCAATAATTTTAATTTGTCATATTCTATATCATTAACATGTAAAGAACTGCAAATAAGTCATAACGGCCTCCTTTATCGCCAAAATTTTTCACTGGAAGCGCTGACATCGAATTTATTGTTCCTTCCATGACTACGCACACAACGAATAGGTTTCTCTTCGATAACAACTATTAGAATGATGATCACTGGAATAAATCTACACATTACGAAATTTTTTTTTTTTTCAGTTTTTATTATAAAAAACAGATTCACTGAAAATGAGGCATAAATAATTTTTTTGCCTTCTTTTAGTTTTCAATTTTCTTCGTTTCTTCTTCAATGTCTTCTTAAACTACACAATTTTTTGAGATTTATTTGACGCTGAATAAGATAATTGACATTTTAATTTTGATTGTAATGTGTTTCCCTTTTTATCTACTGCCTTATGCTTGTCTGCAACAAATTTAACAGTGCAGTTTAGCAACATATTGATAGTATAATGCCATTTTCCATTAAACGGGCAAACAAAACTCAAACTCAAATAATAGATTAACTTTTCGCAAACTTTTTGAAGACCTAGGTGTTTTGCTAAAGTTGAAAATCCATATTTGATTATTGTTATTATTATCAAATTGTATATTATTTCTTTTGATAAAAATTAGTTTACAAGCATATAGAAAAAAATGATAGAAAATTTTTTTTAAATTATCGGGAAAAATTCCCGCATGTTTTATCCAATATGAATCTTTTTGTTGTTTTAAACTTATCTTTTTTAAAAAAATGATACAAGCATTGATATTCAACACCGTCTTATATGGCATTTCAATAGTCAATTGTTTGTTTTCACTTGTTGTATATCATTTTCATTATTCACAGCGAGGTTTCTCGTTGTTATATTATCAAGTGAATGCAGTATCAAGGACCGGACTTGTATATTTTTTTCACAATGTACGATAAGTTAATTTCATAATAATGTAAAAAGTTGTGTGATTTATTAAGAAAGTGTTGGGAACTAACACAAAGAAACAAATTGAATAAATCGTCTAGGGGTATAATAATTATTAGCTATTAAAACTAATTCTTCATCGTTTACTTTCAAAGCCTTCAAAAGAAAGATTTAAGGTTGTTGAAGCGCTAAAATTTTGAATAATTTTTCTTAAAGATAAAAAGAAATCACAATTTAATTTGTATGAGAATTATGCAAGCTCTTCAGAAAATGAGTTGCCGTAAATTAACATTAGTTCTTTTACGGTAACTCGTTTTTATTAGTTCATTAAAAGCAAAGTAATTTTCAGTACTCTTAACATTTTTAACAACCATTTCTCAAAATTTTAAGTCAATGGTTTATTTTTCTGCAGCGCCTCAACAACCTTAAATGTAATTACTATAAAACAAAAAAAAATTTAATGAGATGTCTTGACATAATAGTCCTTTTTATAAAATCGTGCAGTTTAATTACACCTTTATATTTTGTTACCTTTGTAGGTATTAAATAAAAACTTTACTACTTTAACACTTTTTGTATATTAAAATCTTTATTTGTAAAAATAAAAAAAGTTATTAAAATTTTTTTTATATAGTGTGTTTTAGGGCACTATTTTAGGTGCACATTACTTAGTTCTAAATTAGTAAGAAACTTAACATAATAATATATTAATTGAATTGATACTTGGTTTTTGGTAGTACATACTATAATACAATCAATAATTTTAAAAAAATAATTTTTTTTTAAATAACGAAAGTTCGAAAAAATTTGAGATAATATAATTAAACTTGAAGTCATACCCCAATAATAAAATTATTTTTTTCATTTTTTTAAATTATTATATATATTATTAATTATAATATAATAATATACCCGAATATTGTTTATTACTGAGATATAATAAGAAAAAAAGATAAAAATTTTTTCTATATCTAATTCTAATTTTTTTAAATCCAAGGAAAACAGAGATAACATTTTTTTAAAGAATTATCAGGCAGTCCTGAGTGTCTGGGGCCCCCAAATGGACGAGGTCTGTAGCATTCCCTATTTTTTCTACGTTTTTAATCCTCTACTTGTTGTCCTATTGTCGAAGTTATAACATATTTCTTCATCCTCCCTTAAAATTAGTAAGAACTGCTCTAAACGAGATATAAAGTCAAGTTTTTCTTCTTTCTCAACAAAAACAGGTACCTAGCACAAATTGTTTATAATAATTCCGGGACTTTACGTATGACATCACAAAAGATCGATTACGATGAACCTAGAAGGGGCACTTATATTAGTAGAACCAGATACCTACGAGTACATATCTTACTTTTTTACAATTTTTTAGGCACAATCTATACGTGAGACACACAGTACAAGTATAATCTATACACACAAAACACACTTACATAGTACGTTCAGCACAACTATCATACTTTATTATCCATCCCTCTGTACTATGTACATATCCCTAGAGCAGGCCGAAATGGCACAAACGTATGAAAAAACGTTTCGCACTCAATTGCTCAGTTGAGTTTTGCTACAAAATATTGTGAGTGGGCTTTACGTAAAATTTTATTAAATACACATTAATTGGAAACTCCTTACACCGTAGACCGTTCTTATACTATTTTAAATGAAAGCTAATGAAGTGTACATTAAAGAAGATCGTAATACTTTTAAGGGTTCCGTATCCAAAGGGTAACCTACGAAATCCTGTTACAAAGACCGTCCGCCTGTTTGCCTGCCAACCGGATGTATTTCATAAACCGTATTAGTAAGAAACAAAGGAGCGTTATCAAATAAATATAAGAATATTTTGCAAAGCATACTTTATCTTTTTTCAAAATCCTAGACTTTCAGATATCCTTCGCCACTAAATACTTTTGCATTTCCCAGTTCATCTCGTTGGATCCACTAACCGCTATTATTTCATAAGGAGTCTTTCGGCTTGGTTTCAGCCTCAATGTTCGCTTTTGCTTGGTGTATATCTCTATATATTATAAATGCCAAAGCAAGCATGTTTGTTTGTTTGTTTGTTATGCTTTCACGCTTAAACTAGCGAATGGTTTTAAATGAAACTGTACAGCAATATAGCTGATATAGTGGAATAACATATGAGATATAATTTATAAAGATATATTAATAACAAAATAAAAAAAATTAAACATTAATTTGCCATTACCATAAATTACAGGTTTCTGTAAAAGTAGTCATTTGACAATACCATAAATTACAGATTTCTGTAAAAATAGTCAATATAAAATATTTTACGACCATCTTCTCTGATATACTCAATGAATAATTACTATTATACATTTAAAAAAATAGAAAACCATACATATATTTTACCTTCTTAAAACAATCCTTACCATTATTTCAAGTGTTATAAAAATGGGATAAGCGAGAGCAACCTTTATCAATCTTTACTTTTAAACCCAGCGAAGCGGGTGGGTATCACTCTAGTCTATTTATATTTATATCCACTAACACTTAAGAAAATCACAAAAAGAATTAAAATATTCCTTATAAAAAATAATGAAAGTTTAGCCAAAACATATGTAAGTTTAATTCAATAGTTTGAAATTTTCATTATAATTAAAATAAAGAATTTTCAGTGAAATCCTTTTTAACCCTTCCACTTAGATTAAACCCTTCTGTGGTTAATTTTCAGAAAAGAAAGTTGCATGTTCCTCATTATAATATTCCTATGGCTGAAGAAAAGAATATAAGGGAAAAAGCGTTCAAAATAGCGTAGATTCTTAATGATAAGCTCTAAGAAAATTTCCATGTTCGAAAAGTATTTCGTAAGAATGCGCCATGTCGAAGTGCTCTACCAAACTATATATATTCGTCTAGTATACTATTACTATCAACGTATATATATATACGAACGTACAACGAAGTATGAACTAAATATACACTATCGAATTTTACATATCTGGTTTAATTATTTTAAATAAATTTGTACGTTTAAAACAGATTTAATTATAATTTGACTATTATGATTTGTATTAAAATATATTAAATAAGAACTTGTAAGTTATATAATATATATTATTTATATATTGAATAAAATTGTCGTAATTTAAATATTTCATTATATTTAATTATTACACATAACTTTGAGAATTTACCACACTTCTTTACAACGTTTAATATACCTATCTATTAGAGAGGACGATAAGTTTAAATTTAAAAAGAAAAATTATCACATTTGTTCCTTTGCATATCCAGATTCAGGAGATGACAATAGATAAGAATCAAGAGTTGAATATTTCTCGAAATTATTCTTGAGTCATTTTCTAAAAAGACTTCTAATTAGTTATTTTCTCTTTCCAAGAACATTCCTTTTCAAGGTTGATTAATATTAAGGTCTCGTCGATTTGTTTGTGACATCGTAGCTGCTAAAGAGATAAACCGATTTTGATTTTGTTTGTTGGAAAGGTTATTTGATCCAGAGTGTTCTCAACTATGTTTCAAGAAAATCTACTTACCGGCTCATCGCCTTTTTTCTAGTTGTTTTCGGATACGAAACCCTTAACTCGCACTTGAACTTAACTCGCATGTTCATAAAACTCTCCGTTAAATTACTTGTCAAACGAAACCAAAAAAATTTAAATCCGTTCATCCGTTTAGGCGCTACAATGCCACAGACAGACACACACATAACTTATAACACTCCTTTTTTTTAGTTCAGGGGTTAAAAAAACAATCAAAATCGGTGCATCCATTTAGGAACTACGCTCTCACAGGCGGATATATAGATACACATATACGCAAATAAAAAATCTTCGCATTAGACAGGGGTTGAAGAGAACGCTAAAAAAATTAGCATACTTGTACTTTTTGCATAGAAAGATACAGGGTATGTTAATGAAGTTGTAAGGTTTGATCGTTTAACACTAAAAAAGATGTTTATTGGCCATATTACAAAATTATATTATTCTTACAAAAAGCTGGATAGATTTTTTTAAAATATGTACAATTTGGATCAATAGATTAAATAACATAATAATTTTACGAGGCCTAAAAATTGAGATTAGATTTTCTATGGGCAAATTACTCATGCATTTTTGGTGAATGTGGGAAAAGAATAAATTAGAATTTTTCCAGGTGACTGCTAAATAATCGGCTTCTCTATAAATCGTTGAAGACTTTACGCTAAAAGTATACACTCATTTGTATGTATTTAATTTGTAATTATAACAGAAGCGTATATAGCGTAATACCACCATTTTGTGATGCGTAATTAGTAATAAAAAACTAATAATTATATTTAATGAATCTCATAAAAATAATTTACTATTTACGTTTCATTTCATTATAAATTAACTATCCAACAACAATGTTTCTCCATCATTTTTATGTATAATTATTTTATTTTAATGACCTAAAATTTTTGGATATAATGTGCCATTTATTTGTATTTATTTATTAAAATAAACTAAATGAAGTTTAATGTTAATAATATTTAATTAACTTTGTCCAGTTTTATTTTATAAAAACGTTTGGAGTTGTAATTGAAATTAATTTTAAAGTTTGGAGCGCAAGAACAATACGGCTCACCGTCTCCTTATCCAATGCTTATACAAGTTTTTTTTTTTTTTTTAATATATAAATTATCCCGTATTAGCAACAGACAATATCATATTTACAGTTAAAATTTAATATTTTTATATGCAGGTTGATTTTCTTAAAAGCTTCCACCGTTATATTTATAAAACGGGAAGGAAAAGTTTTTGTTTAGGAGGAATAGAAATTTAGCCTGACTCTCTTTTACCCAAACGCCGCTAGCGAAAATATGAGGCAAAAATATTGCGGGAGCACTAATAAGTTCTTTATATACATACATTTTCACAAGATATATTTATTAAAGTTAAATAAAATTCTGTATGATATCCAGATACATTGCGAATAAAAGACTGTTCTAATTGAAATGGTTGTTGGTTCAATCTGCAGAACAACTTATCATAGTTTTAAGTTCCTTAACTCGTATATCGTTTATAAATGTAAGTAAAATATAAACTAAGTTGTTAACTCCTACTACTTTTAACAGGTTGAATGATATAGTAGCCTTTTTATTCTACATAGTACAATCTTCTGAGGTTTTATTTTTTGTCTGTATCAATCAACTCATGAAAAATTAATACAAGTTAAACTTTTGTCTAAAGGGTGCGGTGTCTGATGGGTAGAATTCATAAAAGTATATCACTAATGTGAGTCCAACATACAAATTTGGGAAATTTCTATCCATACTACTTTTGTAAATATCCTTTAACTTCTTATTCAAATTGAAGAGTTACGCGGTTTTCATATGTTTAAGACTATTAAAAAATGGAGCCATCATTGTTTACAAATGCATCTATTTTTGAAACGTAGAATTTTTTCACATTAATGAAATAGAACATTTTTATAGTATTTGGGGTGTTTTATTCCAATTTAGCTTCAAAATTTTTCTATTACATAAGGTTTTCGAAATATTTTTAACTAAAAAAAAGGAAAAATCAGTTTTGTAATTATATTCGAAATTCCGTAATACCACTAAGTAATTCTATTCTCTTATGGAAATTGGAAACTTTCTTTTTCCTTTTCTCTTAGTTTAAAATACTTTTTATTCCTGCTGATATCCTTTTATGCTCTTCAAGAAATCACACGATATTTATTAAAGTTAAAATACAAATTGTATTACTAGGTACTAATCTAAATATTTAGGTATAATTAATTCATTTATTTATTTATTCTGTTTCTTGGAAAAATATTTTGGTAAAATTCAAAATGGATTTTAACGGGAAATGAATTGTATTTTCTGATGGCGTGAATTTTTCTTTAAGTTATTCAGCGTTGAAACATGACTTTCAATTGAAGATGAAAACCAATTTTTTCATATTAAGGGGCAAATTTCTTCAAAATATGACGTGCTGAAGCAATTTTCCGCTCAGAACGTATTTAGCACGCCAAAAACCTTACCAAAAAGTAAACTCATTTGTGTTAATCAGTGTTATTTATTTCTTATGAAATATAAAATCCAAATTCGTTAACACTAAAGTAAATTGATTGATTTTTTTTAAATCAAAAAGCTGAACAAAATTATATTTATAGGAAAAATGTGATTTTTTCTTGAATTGGGTTGATATTTCATTCCATTTTCCAATTTTTCTTTTTAATTCAATTCTCCTCATCAAACACATTTCTCCAAAAGTTTACCAAATATTTATTTTTTGAAAGGTTAGTAAAATAACCTGTTTTAAATGACTGCAGTAATACAAATTTGTAATAATATGCATTTATAGTCTACAGTACAGAAGGAGGTATGACTTCATGACTAACACACCCATGAAACTTCGTAAGTGGCTTCATTTCAGTGTAATCTACAACATTTTTACTTACGAAAACATTGGAAATTGGCGCGTTAGCATAATAAAACGTATAGTGGTTAAAAAGGCGAAGGTCTGAGAAAACGGCTCATGAAATATGTAGGCCAGTATGTACATTTAATTTTACTTATTAAACAATTGTATAAAAATTGTCGGTTGTTCATAAATTTTCATACTCCTGTTTTTTCCGACATGTTGGGGGTGGAAGTCACACCAAATGACCCAATATTTTTGTAGGCCACTATTATTCTCCCTTATTATATTCTTAAAAAAATAAATGTATATACTGGCCTACATATTTCATTAGCTGTTTCAGACCTACGTCAGTTTAACGACTATGTGTTTTATTATGCCAACACCCCAATTTCCAAAGTTTTCGTAAATAAAAATGTTGTAGGTTACACTGAAATGAAGCCACTCACGAAGTTTCGTGAGTATGTTAGTTACGAAATATACCCCCTTCTGTACTGTTGACTATTAGTGTAACCGCGTTATGATAATATTTTATATAACAGTATATATAAACTGTAGTCATTTACTCTATTTACTTAAAACTTGATGTGATTTTCTTTTAATTTGATCTTTTACTTTGATATAAAGACTTTGATATTTAC